>NC_056747.1:1307967221-1308029721 GCF_019279795.1 Protopterus annectens
AGCACCGGGTAATGATGGTATTATACCAGAGATATATAAAATCCTTTCTAAAAATACATATTCATTAATACATAAGGTTTTTATTTTGGCCCAAACTGAGTTAATAACCCCCCCCCCCATCTTTGCAATATACATTTATTTTGCCAATTTTAAAACCTAATAAAGATCCAACTAGATGTTCTTCATATCGGCCATCTCATTACTTAATGTTGATTATAAAATGTTTATGAATATCTTTGCTGATAGATTGAAGACAATCATTCCCGGCATTATAGATATAGATCAGACAGGCTTCATTGTAAATAGAAATACTTTTGATAATATAAGAAGAACTTTAACATTAATAGATTTTGCAAATAGGAAAAAGAAAGATTTAACACTTATTAGTCTTGATATAAGTTCAGCATTTGATTCAGTAAGTTGGGACTATCTGTTTACCTTAATGAAGTGCACAAACTTCTCGGATGCATTTGTAAATCTAATTGAACATTTATACAAAGGAACGTTGGCTTATATTAAGGTAGGAACATATGTTTCACAAAAATACCCATTCTTAAAGGTACAAAACAAGGATGTTCACTTTCTCCACTATTATTCACTTTAGTAATGGAGCCTTGGGCTAATTTGATCAGAAACAGTACTGACATAGAGGGTTTTGAAATAGATGAAAATACAACATCCAAAATTCAACTTTTTGCAGATGATGTTCTAATTACCTCAGCAGGATCTAATTCTTCTATACAGTCTCTATTTGATAACATGATGAATTTTAAAAGTATTTCTGGTTTAATATTCAATGAAGAAAAAACTAAAATACTACCTATATATACACGCAAAAATAATCTCATTAGTGATTTTACTAAATATGTACCCAATTCAGGTCAGATAACTTATTTAGGTATAATACTATCTAAAGATATTAAATCTATTATATATAATAATTATAATACCTGTTTTAATATACAAAATCTTTTTAATACCTGGAATAATATGTTTTTTACTATGGAGGAGAGACTTACAATTATTAAAATGATAATATTCCCCAAGATTTTATACTTAATACAATCAATAATACTTCCACCTACAAAAATAATTATCAAGAAACTGAACACACTAATGTTAAATTTCTTATGGGCACCTAATAGACCTAGGATTGCATTAAAGAAACATACTAATAGCTGGTCTCAAGGGGGTATTTCTTTTCCAGACTTTAATTTATATACTATCTCTTCTATTGTAAAAGTTATTACTTTATTAATAGATCAGTCATATGTCACAAAATGGAAAGATTATTGGGAGCTAATTAGTATACACTTCATGAAAATCTCCTTAACACATAAAAATATGATTGTAAATAGCTCCATGTTATGGTTACTAAAGGAATTTTGTACTTCACCTATTACACCTAAACATATGGTTTGTTACCCATTAAATATTATTATTAATTATCGTAACTTTATATTCATGCACCCTAAGTATAGGGAATGGAATTTTATTGTATTTCCTATAATGTATACTCAGGGTATGCTTTTGTCATCTACTTCTGAAGGAACTCATTTAGCTATAGATAATGATCTAAAGTACTGGTATCAGTTGATATCTGATAATAAAGTTAAAAATCTAGATTTCTTAAAACAAGAATTTGATCTAAGAGAAACTTGCTGGTTAGAGGTTCAGACCTTTAGACAACATCTCATTAATAAAATAGATTTAATGTCTATAACTGTTAAAGAATCTATTCCAACACTGATTGATTACTTGATATTAAATTTACAACATAAAGTTTCTGATAAAGGTAAACTTTCATACATGCATAAAGTTATCAGACAAGAAACTTTTTTCAGTGTAGATTCATACTGGAATTATTTCACTTCTATTAATGGGGACCCACCAAATCAACAAGATAAACAATATATATTGGAATCTGCTTATAGAACTACGTCTTCCATTGTCTGGAGACTTTATACATGGAAATTTTTACATAGATCTTTTTATACACCTTTGATGATGAATAAAATAAATAATAAAGATAATCTATGTAAGAGATGTAATGTAGAAATTAATGCTGACTGGGCTCATATGTTTTATGACGGTATAAAATTGAAAGAATACTGGAAGTCAATTAATGAATTTTTGTAGGCTCTTTTTACAGATAATTTCATTATTTCTAAATCTCTTATATTATTCAACACACCTGTACCTCAAAGTGTTAAAAGGTTAAGCTTCCCTTGTTATGGTCTATTCTAGCAGTGGCTAGGAAAATAATAACTAGAAATTGGATTTCAGATACACCTCCTTCGTTCAATGAATTTAAAAATGTTATGAATATAGTGTGCCATATGGAAATAAACACAATTAGGACTAGAACAAACAGAAAAACATCTTATTTTATTGTATGGGATAATTTACAAAATTTGTTAAAAAAATTTTAATTTCAATAGCATGGTATTTTAGTTTAATTAATTGATCTGATTGTAGTGGATGTCTTTGTAAATACTTTAGTTGTTTTGTTGAATATTATAATAATACCTATTTTAATTACTTGTATAAAATTGTTATGATATTTCTCTTATATGTTAAAACAATAAACCTGTTTTGAAAAAAAAAGGAAACATTCTTGAATAAAATCCTTCTAGTAACAGAGGAGGAGAAACAATTTATATTACCCTCTAAGACTGTCATAAAACAGGAAGAAAGAGAAGAGTTTGGGCTGGTGGATGAGGAGGGATCTCCTGGAAAGGAGGGAACACCTCCCACTGCCATCTGTAGCCTAGATGGATCACATTTAGGACCCATTGATCTGAAACAGTCTGTTGTCAAAGACAGAAATGGATATTTGAATCTTTTGGGAAGTTTAAAGGACTATAAGGGTGGGAGGATGGAACAAATTCCCTTATATAGTCATTCTGACTTATTGGAAAATCCTTTGTTGAAGGGGGACTACTGTTTTCTTTTCTGAACCCTTGCTTTTTAAATGTTTGCTTACCAACAATTTGCTGGGACTGTTTATTTTGCTTACTACTAAAGTAAGGCAAGGAAGAGAAGATCATCGGGAAAACTTAGAGAAGGAGGGATGAAAAATCTGGGAGATCCTCTTTCATCTCACTTTTCCATGACTGTGTTATTATTTAGTTTGTTTACCTGGGTAATATGCTAATTACAGTAGGCCATTTACAGGCACATCACGGGTGAAGAAATTCTCAAAAAAAAAAAAAACAAAAAAAAACCAAAGCAAATTCACAAAACAATCACAGATGGTAGATCATCCCACAGACAAAAAAATGTCCTTAGTTAGGTGCATTTGCTCACTTAGTATTCCTGACAGCATAGTCTGTATGGAATTTTTAAAGCCGGCTAACTCATTACATTCCCCAAACATAATATTCCCAGTTATCTCTTTCTTCCTCATCATGCCTCCAACATTTGCCATCTATGTGAGGAAAAAATGATTTGAAGTCTGCTTGGGGTAAGTATAAAAGTAACCATGTAAACATTTCTGGGCAAAAATCCTAAATCTTCTAGATTTTGTTGCATATTTGGGAGCCATACATAAGTCCTCTTATTGTTTCTTTGTGAATTGCATATCTAATCTCTCTTCCCAATTTTTTCTGACTTCTTCTGATAATTCCTGGTAATTACGTAATGTTTTATATGCACTACTAATTATCCCTTTTTTAACAACAGCTTCTATTCTAGATTCAATTCCCAATACTTGGTTCCTTTGCTATCTTCCTCCAGTAAGTTCCAGCCCCCTCTTGTCTATTCTCTGTACCCCTAGTTGCGATCACCCCTATCGGCAGAATTTCCTTTCTTCATTCACATGTTGGCTTAGTTTTTAGTATATTTTCTGCTACTTTAAGAATGTAATGTTTTCTTCCTTTTTTATTTTCTCCACATCTTTTGGGTTTCTAATACCAAGACAGGAATGGACCCCATTCCAAAGTCAAAATATGATTAAAGTTCACAAAATTAGTATTGTTTCAATCTTTGATGTAAGCCAGAAGTGCTCTTTGCAGCACCCGCAGTGTGCCCAGTAATGAATCCTTCTGCAATTTGTATGGAGTTACATGTATTGGTAACATACCTAAATATGATTGTAGATTCTTTTTTTGTAAGACCCATTGCTCCCACTACTACTAGAACTGTATGGGTATCTTTCTTTCACAATGCTCTCATTTCATCCTCCAAATCCTGATATTTTATGACTTTCTCTATACGCAAGAAGACACTATAATCACTAGGTGTAGCGATTTCAATCAATGCTATTTTTGTCTTCTTTTCATGGACCACTATATCTGGCTTTCTCGCATCTGTCTACTGAACTGTTGGTAATCGGTGATCCCATGTGATGTAGACATTCATTTTCTATGATGCTTTGTGGATTATGTTTCCAGTGTTTTTCAGCTACTTCAATATTACAATGCTTGCACAATCCCCAGTGCAACAGTCTTGCCACATTATTATGCCTTTCAGTATACAGTCCTTCGGCCATTAACATACACAACCAGCAACAAGGTATGCGACTGTTTCCAATTCTGTTTTACAAAACCTACATTTGTCTGTTTCTCCCACGTGTTCAATGGACTTTGTAAATCAACATGTACATAGCCCACTATCTTGAGCTGCTAATATTAACCTTTCATCTTTTGGTTTGAATTTGCATCTCCTTAACCATTCCTGCGTTCGATCCTGGTCAACATAAAGGTCTTCCAGAAGTTTTCGATACTTGCAACTATATTTATGCATTTTCCACATTTCTTGCCTTCTCATCTGGTCCTTCACTTTATATTCTTTCTTTTGTTTTTTTTTATCACATTCAGTTGCTGCCTGATTTTTATCTACTTCTGGTTTAACTTCCATTCCTGCTTGATGCCGATATGCTTCTGCTAGATTAAGCAGAGAAGTCATCTTAGATTTATTCTCCTCATGTTTCAAAACTTTCACTACATTTGGGTCTTGTGAGGTCAACAGATATGTGTGGACTCCCATGATTGCAGAGCTACTCATGTAATCAATTTCAATGAGGCCCATCTCTCCTTCGGAACGGGGAATATATAATCTTGGTATATATTGATTTTTATAAATCATTTGGTGAGCACAAATCATCTTTCTTGTTTTCCTATCTAATCTATCCAACACATTTTGGGGCCAGTCAATCAGTCCAAAACTGTAAGTTAGGGCAGGGACGGCAAATTGGTTTATTGCTTGGATTTTTTTCCTAGATGTCAACACTGTTTTCAGGATTAATTTAAATCTTCTAAAGTATTCCTTACTGAGTTTTATTTGCATTTGTTCATGTTTTATTACTGATCCTTCATCAAGTCTCAAATATTTATACACTCCCTCTTGCTCAAGTTCTTTTATATCACATTCTTTTCCCAAACTGATGTTTTCCTGGTGATGCAGTTTTCCTGCTTTAAAAGTTGCTTTTGCATACTTATCAAGACCAAATGACATTCTTATATCATCTGAAAAAGTTTTGACAACCTGCAGCTGTGCTTTCAGTTCCTCATCTGATGAGCTATACAGTTTTAAATCATCGATGAAGAGAAGATGAGAAGTCTTTACACTTTGTTGTTTTCTAGGAGTCAAACTGTAGCCATGACCTAAGCTGTTAAGTAAACAGCTTAATGGGTTAATGGCAAGGCAGAACAGCAATGGTGACAGAGTCACATAGGAATATCCCGCTTCAAATTTTTATCCCTGGGATAATAATCTGTCCTTTACCATGGCTATTGCAAAGTGGTCTGCGACTGTTTCATAGTCACTGCAATGTAGTCAATCAGTGTAGGGTGTATCTTATACATTTTTAAGCACTCTTTTATCCATGAATGTGGGATACTATCAAATGCTTTTTATAGTCAATCCATGCCATACTTAAATTCTTCCCCTTTTTTCAGTTCTCCTGCATGACTTTATTTAACAACAAATAATAATTTGTTCTGTATGACTTTCTTTTACTGCCATTTTGTTCTACTGCCATAATTAAGTTTTCTTCTAAATGATTATAAACTCTGTCGGCATCAATTCCTGTGTATAGTGTATATGTTGTCGGAAGGCAAGTTATTGGTCTATAATTTTTAGGGTAGCTTGCAGGTTCACTCTTAAGTAGGAGCATTGTTTTTCCTGTAGTTAGCCAGGTTGGTGTCTGTTCAGGGTGCGGATATAAATAGTTCTTATTCATGGCTAAATCTCTGTGCAAAGATGTTAATACTTTTAACCAGAAGTTAGGTGCATCTTATATCCTGAAAAGACTTGAAATTGTCTCAAGATGTTCTGCAACACTGAGATGTCCTTTTCTTTTTTATCAGGTTCAAAATAATATTGTCTGCAAATAAAGCCAGCTTTTCTTGATTACCATACCAATTATATCCTGGAATTTCTAAATTCCTTATTTTCTTTGCCAAAGGCTCTAAATATAAAGCAAATAACAAAGGGACAGGAGAACACCCCAGCTTGATTCCTCTGTTCAGACACAACTTGTCAGAAAGGAACACTCCCACTTTACTTTTTGACTCTGATCCCTCATATAGCTTCATAATTAACCTAATTGTTGTGTTATGGAATGGAAATGCTTCCATTGCCCTACTCATAATCTCCCAGCTTACTCTGTCAAATGTTTTCTCTGCATCAAGACAGACGAACAACAGTGGTATTTTCTTACATTCTGCTTCCCTCAGGATCATCAATGTTCTGTTAATGTCATATTTTTGCCTCCTCTCCACAAAATCACATTGATCCATATCTATCAATTTTAGCAACATCTTTCCCATTCTTTTAGTTATTATAGACATAAACACTTTATAAGAGGTTCACAAGTGTATACTAGGCTAATGGCCCTGGAGCCTTTACAAGCCTAGCCCATAGGATTACCCTGGCATCGTGCCACCTGACCTTAGCTCCCAGTGCCTCTGTCGAGTAGAGCCACTGTTGTGATCCCCGGGGTGAATTTTCTATTTCCCATCCACTCATCAAGATTTCTCTTGAAGAGGGCCAGTGAGGTGCTCTGTTTGACATGTATGGGAAGTCTATCCCATTGCATGGGCAGTCTCTGGGTTATGAACTCATCCCTCCAGCTTGTTCTGTTGATTGTGGTAATGAGGTTAAGGTCTCTGCAGCATGTGGTGTGGAGGGATTCAATTTCTTTAGATGTAGCATTTCTAACAGAGCTGGGTCAGACATGGATTTGTAAGTCAAGCAGAGATCACCTCTAAGTAGGTGATATGAGACAGAGAACAGTTGGAGTTTTTTCAGTCTGAGCATATAGGACAAATGTTTAAGGCCTAGGATCCTCCTTGTGAGGTACTTCTGTGGCCTCTCCAGTTGTTGCAGGTGTCTAGTGAGGTACATGCCAAATGGGACATTGTACTCGACTGGCTTAATGAGGGAAGAGTAGAGGGAAACAATGACCTCTTTTTTCCTGGATGCAAATGTCTTGGGACATGGTTGGGGACCAATAGTAGGTGATGACCTGAATCGCTGTCTTACCTACTGTTAGCTGCACCTGAAGTATCTCTGATGCGTTATGTTGAGCTACCAGTCTGGAGGTGTGCGCATCCTTTATGAATATGGAAACACCACTGCCTTTGCAGCTTCGGTCCAAGTTCTGGGGCCGAAAGGTGTGGAATGAGTTATAGTCTGGTAGTGCAGGGGTGCTTTCTGTTGCCTTGAACCAGGTCTCTGTTACAGCACAAATGTTGATGTTCTAAATTTTAAGGAGTGCTTCGAGTGAGTGCATTTTGAGATTTAGACTTCTAGCGTTGAGCAGCATGACCCTCAGATTGCATTTGTTTGTAGCTGTTATGGTGGTAATTTGGTCTTTGGAACACAGTCTAAAAAAGGCACTACAGGGGTGGCAAGAGGCTTGCCTAGTATCCGCAAGCCCAGGGGTGACAGATGCAGGCCATCTCTGGCAAAGCATCGAGGTCTGTCAATCATGTCATCCCAGGCAGATACTGGATCCCCTTAGAATGACACCAGAAACTTGGCCAATTGTTGAAATCAATCATTTTCTGCTTGTACTGTGATATCATTCTGGGTGATGGTAGGAGGCTGCTCAGGTCTAGGGTCATACCTGCTGGGCTACATAATCCAAGAGCTCCTCCTTGTCTCTTTTCATGTAGTCCAGTGAGGTACGTCTCAGGTCATTTACACCCACATGTGCAATGACAGAATCATATTTGTACCTGTTGTTGAGGGACCTGAGTGCATGTGTTATGTGGCAGATCCTGGCACCTGACAGGCAGCTGACTGTTACTTTCTCCTTATTCAGCCTAGTGAGTGCAACATCAGTGTGCCTCACTATCGAGTCACCTATGACTAGTGTGTTGGGCATGCTGTTTTGCCTTAGGGGCTTTGGTTGAGTGGCACACTGTATAGGAGAGTTATGTGTCTTGTGATTAGTGTTGTGTTGTGGTGGTCAAGTGCGTTTCTGCCTTGGAGGTCTCTGCTGTTTAGATAGATTTTTATTGAGAGCCTATGTGAAGGTGGGTGTTTGGTTTGTGCTTTTATGTGAAGGCAGCGCTGGTGTGTGTTCTGGAGGGCTATGTGTTCCATGTGGTGTGGTGCAAGTGTTGATCTTCTTCTCCTGGCCAGCTATTCCATTCTTAGCTGGAGAGTGTGTGGCTTCCAATTTGGATATATAAGTGCATCTCAAGCAAGTCTGAGTACTGGGAGGTAAGAGGAGAGGGTTGTCAGTGTACTTGAGGCAGTTGCTACATTGCCTCAGGATGCCCAAGTTCACCAGATTAATAGGAGAAAGCACAGGGAACTGACCTTTAGACATGCCTAGAGGGGTGAGCATTAATAATAAGTACTGGAGCTGTTTCCTTGTAGAACATTTAGTGCTGGTAGCACTTTTGTGTGCTACAATAATTGCTACAAGATGTCTGGTAAAGTGCTAGTCTAATAAGCTAGTAAAAGTGCAGGAGATGAGAAAAGTAGCAGATCTAAGGAAAAAAGTGAAGAGCAGACTTTTTGGCACCACTCAGAAGCTTACAAACAGTCCTGGATATAGCAAATCTGTATCTGGACTACACTAGTTACAGGAAATCATGGTTTAAAATTGAAATGGGCCCATATAAAGCTGGGTCTTATGAGTCTTTATCGTCTTTAGGTATTACAGCCACCACAGCCTTCTACCAGGATGCTGGTAGTTCCCCTCCTTTTAAAATACTGTTAAACAGAACCTTCCAGATCTTTATCATTGCTTACCTCCTTGCTTCCAAACTCCACAGGAAAACCATCTATTCCTGGAGATTTTCCTGTAGCTTGATTGTATGTCATTGTTTTTATTTCACCTTCTCCTGTCTTAACTGTTAATTGTTTAGCCTCATCTTCCTTTAACCTTGGTTTACTTAAGTCATCCATAAATATTTCCATTTGTGCTGTTTCTTGATTTCCACATGTCTTTGCTTTACACAGATTTTCATAAAATTTCCAAAATATCTTTAATACCTCTACAGGATCTCTGGTTATTTTTCTTTTTATAGGCTCCTTAAGTTTGGCAACAACACCTTCTGCTTTCTGTTGCCTAAGTCGTGCTAAATGCTTTTGTGTACTGGAGTTATTATCAAAAAATAGTTGTTTAACAACAGTCTTTCTAAACTGAAGTATATTATCTAGATAATGGGTCTACTTTATTCTGTCGAAAGCTGAAAAGGGCAAATACAAATAGCGTGACACAAAGAGCGAACCGCGAATACGTCAAATGTACTAAACCTCGAAATTTAAAACCTCGAACTGTCATAGTCGGCCAACCCACCGCCCGCAACACACTACCTACCCAAACACAATAAAAAAAACACATACATACACTAACCAAAACCCTACTTCTAACCATAAATTAAACCATCTAAACCCTACTGCTAACCCTACACTAAATCCCACATACACAACTATCTATGCACTTTCCTTAACCCCGACCTAACCCTAAGGTCCGTAACTACCGCACACTTTCCCTATGGAGCTATACCCAAACAAACTAAATATTCCACACACATACACTTAACAAAACCCTACACTAAACCTTACATACATTACCTACCTATTCACTTACTTTAACCCGCACCCTAACCCTAAGGTCCATAACTATCGCACACTTATCTTATGGAGCTATACCGCAGACGGGCCAACTATGATGATTCAACACTTCTCTTTTCACGGTTTTGTTCATTCGATGTATTCGCGGTTCCCTCTTTACACCCTTTTTGGCTTTCGACAGAATAAAGTAGACCCCCAGATAATCCCTTATTTTTTTCTTTAGCCTTCTACAGTTGTGCCTTTGCTTGTTCTGTGGGGTTCCCCTTATTCTGCAATACTTTGTCTTCCCCTCTAAATAATTTCTGTCACTTTTTAACCACTTCTCATTTCCTTTTACTTCTATTCTATTTTTAAACTCCACTTTCATTTTATTCTACACACTGGCTATAACTTCTGAAGAAATTCTACCTTCCCTAATAACGCTTGAATAATTTTCACTACCCACTCTTTAAATTCCTATCTGTTTAACAGGTAGGTGTGAAACCAGAGACTCACTTTTACTTCATTGCCCTGCATTTTTATCTTCGTTGTTATTGGTGCATGATCTGAAATAGTTAGATGTGGGTCAAAGCTTTCAATTAAATGCACAAGTTCCCGTGAAATATAATTTCTGTCTAGTTTAGCCTAGTTATTGCACGTTGGGGATTAATATGTAAATCCTCTCCAAGTTTACTATTTTTCTTCCATAACAAATGTTTTCATAAATTTCTTCAGAAACCTTCCCTCTTCTGTTATAGTTTTCCTTCTAGGTCCCTCAGATGTATCTTCATTACTGCAAACAAAGCTCTAGTCCCCACCTGTAAATAATATTCCCTGATGAAATCTGATTATTTCTCTCAAAATTTTCTTAAGCTCCATAATAGCAATTTTAGGTGGAATATAAATATACTCAGTCCCCGGGTTAAGGACGAGATTTGTTTTTTTAGTCTATCCTTAAGTCACATTTATATGTATGTTGAAATATGTACATACGGTTCTTATTAAATGCCACATTGTCAAATATTTGCCTCAGTCTAGTATTTATTTTACTTTTCTTTGTATATAAAACACTTTAGAAACATTTCCAAACAAAAAAAATCTTATTAAATATTATACTGTAGCTATGGTTCCTTACTTCCTATGAGCTATGCTTCCTTACTTCCTATCAACAAAACTGGTTTAAGGCATCTTGTTATTTAATGCAGTGTTTATGAGGACTTTTCACACACACACATGCACACACACCTCTCAGCTGTACAGATTTTTGCAGAATATCCAGATTTTTGCCTCATATTTTTGGTCCATTTTTCATAAAATTGTGGTTGTTTAGCAAAATTAGTGGCAAATCATTAAAGACTGAAGTTAGAAAATAATGACAGACATTTGAATTTCAGAATTCATACCCTTCAGAAAATTCATGCTAATGCAAAACCATCAAATTTCTAAGTTTGTAAGAGCAATATTTATTAAATCTGTCCATACTTTTGGGCATCTGTCCCACTTTTGTTTATGGCTTTGTCTAGACTTCTTACTCTAAGAGGTTTAGAGGTATGACACACACACACACACACACACACGCACACACACACGCACGCACACACACACACACACACACACACACACACTATATATATATATATATATTATTTTTCACTTTTTGGGGGGATTTTAGTTGTTTGCATGTTTGTGCTGTTTTTCCTTGAATGTTTAGTTGTGTTTTTTTTTCTAAATATATTGTACTTTGTTTTTATGGTATATGGGGGCCTGTTGATCATTAAAATCTATGGGATTTTCCCATTATATTCGACAGTTTTTTTTTTAAATCTGGCTTGGCTTGATACATGAGCTAATGAATGTAGACATAGTTTTGGATCACATAATCAATATGCATATTTTCTTATATTTACATTTTACACTATATGTGCTTTTATTCCACTTCATTGTGGGAGGGGGATTCAAGGATGGGTCAAATATACACACACAAGCAAGCGAGCACACATACATTTTTATTTATTTATTTTATTTTATTTATTTATTTATTTTACATTTGTTGACCGGACTAGTCCAGCTGGATTAATGTCCATTTTCAGTGGAGGCCCGGGGAGAAAAGCTCCAGAGGTTAAAAACAGTATTGGAAATACATAACAAGACATAGTACAAATGTAATTATACAAAGGTAAAAAAAATGAACATACAAATATTATAGATTTTAACTAATCAGAACAATCCTAGCAAAACAATATAATAAGGTATCAGATCATAAAGTATATAAAAGGTAGTTTTGAACCATGGTAGATAATACACAAACATTTTTTTTTTTTTTTTTTTTTGCTATAATGAGTTATGTAATATTTACAATAAATAGGGGTAATATCTCAGTTGAAGTAGAAGATGAAATCCAAGTGGATAAGAAAAGTTTATGATAGAGTTAAGGATGCCAACAGGCTAGTCTGGGTTGGTACAAGAGCAAAGCCAGAATTTATTAAGATGTATTAAAAGTTGTTTTTTAAATAGTGGAAGAGTATGCAAAGAGGACAGATCGGATGGAAGATTATTCCATATTTTACCTACTGAGTTAGAAAAAAGGCAGTTGCCTGCAGAGTTCATAATTTTGGTAATATTAACAAGTAATTTATCAGGGGAACGTAGTTGTTTCAGGTTGATATAGGGAGTCAAGAGTTTGGAAAGAGTTGGTGTTTTAGAAGGTTGGTATAGAATTTTGTGTGCAATTAAGAGTTGTTGAAAAATGAGCTTATTAGGGAGTTCCAGCCAGTGTAGTTGTTTTAGGTTTAGACAGTGGTGAGCTCTAAATTGTGATGCGGTGGCAAAGCGGGCAATATTGTGGTAAGATGTAGTAAGTTTCTTAAGGTTACTTTTAGATAGATTAGCGTAAATAGGGGATGCATACAAAAGGGTAGAAATAAGGTGTGTTTGGGCTAGGGTTATCCTAGCTTCAGGTGTGAGGAAGGGCTTTATTCTGTATAGGGATCCAATCTTTTTATCAACGGCTTTTATTGTGTTGTTGATGTGACAATCAAAGTTAAGATTATTATCGATAGTAACACCAAGAAGTTTAGTTGAGGAGTCAGGAGAAATTATGGTGTTGTCAGTTGCAGTAATACAGAAGTTTATCAAAGTAGATTTACGGGTAGGTGAAAAGAGTAATAATTTAGTTTTCTTGGGGTTAAGGAGTAGACAGCGATTGGAGAACCACTGTTCAACAGTTGAGAAGGCTGATTGTGTTTGAAACTGGAGTTCTGTTTGAGAAGAGGCAGTGCAAATTATAGTGGACTCATCTGCATATTGTATGCAGGTAGTATTAGGTATAGATGATTGAAGGTCATTAATAAAGATGGAAAATAGAAGTGGGCCTAGGATAGACCCTTGAGGTACTCCTAAAGAGATAGGGAGGAGAGCAGAGAGAGAATTTTTCCAGAGTACGGCTTGCTGACGATTTTCAAGATAGGAAGAAAACCAGGTTAGGGAAGAGGGCTCCAGGGCCAGAGATTTTAATGTGTGCAGAAGAAGTGTATGATTAACCATATCAAAGGCTTTTGATAGGTCTATGAAAAGAGAAGATGTAAGATTATTGTTGTTACGGTTTAAGTTTACTGTGTTGGTGAAGGAGAGAAGAGCTGTGGTAGTACTGTGAGCAGGTCTGAAACCATGTTGAGTGTCTGCCAGAAGGCTATTATTGAGGAGATGGTCGAGTAGTTGTTTATGTATGCATTTTTCCATGATTTTAGCTAAGGGGGATAAAAGTGCTATGGGACGATAGTTGGAGAAGTCGTAAGATTTGCCTCCTTTATGGAGGGGTATGATATGTGATATCTTCCAGATTGCTGGGAAATTACTTTCTTTTATTGATCTGTTTATTAAGATAGAGACAGGGTAAGCAATGGCTTTTGCTGCTAGTTGCAGGAATTCAGCAGGAAGCTTATCAGCGGAAGGGGTGGTAGGTTTAAGTTTTTGGATAAGAGATTGTATATAGGAGGTAGATACAGGTTGTAGGTGAAGGGGAGGAATGGTATTTATTAAGGTATTTGGAGGTAGTTGAGAAGTATCAGGAGATAGTTGGTTGGCTAGAATTTGTATAGAATTGGTGAAGAAGGAATTAAAGTTATTGGCTGTTAGTGTGGGATTATCAGGGTCAGAATCCTGAGTGTTGGGTGTAATTATTTGGACATACTTTCTCTCTCTCTCTTAACCTTACTTTACCTATTCCATAACTAACCCTCTCCCCTTATGCAAACACCCACCTCTTATCTGCAGCCAGGGGATCACTCCCTCGCTCTCACTCTTCACTCTGTCTCTCATACACACAGTCACTTCCTCATTCATACCTGCATTCACTCACACATTGCTCTGACTCTCCCGATCTCTCCCACACACAGTCACTTCCACATTCACACCTGCATTCATTCACACATCGCTGTCACTCTCCCGATCACAAACACACACACACACACACACACACACACACACACACACACACACACACACACACACACACACACACACACTTTTGGGCATCTTTAATGATTTTAATTTTTTTCAAGTTATTTCTGACATTGCGGCAGCCCGTTTGTATCTATGGGTTGTCTGCATATCAGATGTCCACAACCCGGGGACTGCCTGTATATGCCAGCATAATCCTCCTCCCATACCAGTAGCCCCTTACTACCACAAATTTATCATTATTTATTTATTTATTTTACCTCTTCTATCCGTACAGGAGCTCCTCTAGCAGTTAGTTTAACTACTCCTCTTTTTCTTTGCCACTGATACCCTGCTGAATATCCATTCTGAAATCCTTTCTTTTCCAAATTCACACTTTCACTTCTTTCTAAATGTGTTATTTGTACTCTGTATTTTTTAATATAATTCAATATCCTTACCT
Organism: Protopterus annectens; assembly: GCF_019279795.1. Classification (NCBI taxonomy): domain Eukaryota; kingdom Metazoa; phylum Chordata; order Ceratodontiformes; family Protopteridae; genus Protopterus; species Protopterus annectens. The sequence continues at coordinate 1,307,982,142 of NC_056747.1, forward strand.
TTTTGTCTACTCTTGTGAGGCCATTCATGTTCTAAAATAATATAGATAGTGTATTGACAGTTTTTTATATATCTATTTCCAGCCTTTGTGTTACATGCATCCACTAATGTTTGGAAGCTTGATCTTTTACCCAGTTATTTCTTGACATCTCCATTTGAACATATGCCACATTTTACAATGCCTTTTATTTTAATGAAAACCCTAAAAAAAAAAAAACACTCCACCAGACCACCCACAAAACCAATTAACTTAAAACAAGCACACAAGATTATGTACACCTTCAAATAATGGCGCTTTACCCTCCCGTTAAGAGCAAGTGTCTCACATCGACAGCTGTGCCCATATGCACTACTCAATCTAAAATTAAGGTTATCCATACTAAAGGTTCCTACTTAAATTAATTGCTGTCTGTTCTTGTATTATCGTTATTCCCCTCTGAACTAGTCCGTTACTTTAAAGTCTGAGGTTAATACAGAATTAGAAATGACACAAGACACCAAGGCTCAAACTTAACAATTTATTAAAAAAAAAACTCACTAAATAAACAGAAAAATTAATAAATCATGTGCTTACAAGCATATGCATAAACAAAATCATCTTTGACACTGAGAGGGAGACTTTAATCCTATTCAATGCAGCTATCTGTTCAGTCAAGGCAGGGCCAACACTGGCAAAATGGCTCTATGCTCAGTTTAGGCTGATGCTGTGAACAAATCCGGATGATGATGATTTTCATGTTTGCCTTTGAACTTTTTATAATCTTGAACAAACAACAGGGTCAATAGGTTTAACTAATGACATATTGATCACAAGCTCATCATGAGTTGATGGAATATTTTAGAAAATTACAGATCATTTCCTAAGTTGTAAACAAGTCTCATAATGTTTGGTCTTATGTCTTACTTCCCTGTTCTACAGAACAGTTAGCCCACAATCTTGTGATATAGTTCCTTATTGAAATCCCACATATTCTGGTAGACATTTTTAAGCTGATAAACAACTTACAAGTCAACAAAAGTTTAGTTATACCAGTAATCAGTGAGCAAGGCCTGCCCTTAAGCATATTGTATTGTTACAATATTAGCAGCATATAGTATTGTAGCAGCATGTCAGATCAAGCAATAATCAAACATACACAGTGGTACTTGGCATGAGGCATAACAAAAACCAGGTAGACTATGTGGATCCGTCACAGACCACCCCTTGCATCGAGCAACATACGCTGTGTTTCTCTTATGAGTTCTTTAGGCCTGGAAACACCCTCAGAAGCCAGTGCTTGCACAGCGGCTACGGACCCATCTAAGGTAGAGACATCCGTGGGTTCAATACTTAAAGCATCTCGTGGCATACTGGACTCCGAATGGGTCTCAGTAGAGGCCTGCGAATCAAAAGTAGCGGGCATCAAGGGCTGTGAAAGTGCCTCACTGAGTACCGGCGAATTAGCGAAACACTGACAACATCAGTTTGTATCTTCTCATTACTTTACAGTAGAAGCAGCATTATATAAAGCAAAATAACACTGAAACTATCGTGGTCAATAGTAAGGGATGCAACAACAAATTAAACCACACTGAAGCTTTAGGTGACCACAAAAAATATCATACCAATGCGAAACAGTTATATCCTGTATTTTATTTGCAATTTTTACAATGGTACCTTTATCTTTAATCATTTTAATCACTGTTTGATGCGCATCATTCAATGTTTTATTTAATAGTTGCAACATGTTTTGTCTTTCCTGCTTAATTTGTTGAAAGTCCAGGTGGACTAGAGATGGCTATCTAAACGTGTGCAATGGTTCTATGCTAGCATTAAATGTGGTGTCCATCCATCTAGTCAATCTAATAAGTTTTCCAGTACAAAAATCAATAATTGCATGGATATTACTTTTACAGTATGCTCCACCGTTTGTGATTATCCCATCACTCCAGGCTAATTTACAGGAGGATATCACACAAACTGTGGTATCATTTAGTTGGTAGATGTCCGTACCATTTACTACATACCTGTGCCAAGTGCATTCCCCAGTTCCATTATGTAAGCATGGGTGAGGCTTCCTTTTCAGCATCATGCATACCCACCCCTGGGGCCAGGTCTCACAACTTGCCAAATCAATGGGTATATCATTATAATCAATCAAAGTAGATTTAATTTGAGGTACCCACCAATTATTTTCAAATTGCAAGGGCAATGTAACAAATGGACAGACCTGCTTGGTTTCTTTTTTACTAGCAAGATAATCAAAAATCAGTATACAAGACTTATTTTCACATGCAAAGTCTATTGGCTTTAACCAGTGATATAGCTGCAGTTTTCTTTGTCAATGGGTTGCCTTTTTAGCCCCCCAAATTTGGGAAAATTGTAAATATTGCTGATTGGCAGCCAATTGAGATAAGATACAAAAGGTCTGATTTACTTCTGCTGTGAGATTATTTAAAATCTGTTTTGTATATGTATTAGCATGTTCAATCCACCTCCACATGACAGTTTGAGTTAAAATACTGTCTACAGTTTTTTTGTCCCAGTTGGGATCATGATCTGCTAGTAGTTTAAAGGCCATATTTAGGTCGGTACCCAAGCGATCCAATTTGCTACGTAGGGTATCTATATCTACACTGTTTAAGAATCTAGTCCCTGTTCCAACTGCACCCAGTGCAGTGCCTAGAATACCTACAAAATCACGTTTATTCCTTTTATATTTGTAATGTCTATATTTGACATGCAAGGAATTAACGGAGCCATAATTTTACAATTTCACAATGTGGATACCTGGTAGTAATATCAACTGCTATGTTAATTATCATTTTAATACGTTCTATAACAGTTTTACATCCTCTTGTATACCTCACCACATGTCCCAAACCATCAAATACAATTGAACTATTGTCCATGGCATATATCTCCAAACATGGAGATAGGGTTTCCGCAGTGTCATCTTTTCTCTGAAATTCAGCTATGCAAGAGGAGTCTAATGGAGACTTGGCCAGTAGAAATCCCGACTCGTTTAGTCTTTGGCATAAACCTCCAAAAGGGTTGGAAGCACACTTTTCAGGATGTCTATCACAGTTTAGTAAACACACAGTTGTGATGTTCTCCGTATGACTGATGCTCCAAGTTAGGCCAGGTTTTGGTGTCACCGCATATAGATCACCCCCCAATTTCCATTAAAAATCACAGTCTGCCATTAGATTTGCAACGTCTTCCTAGTCAAATAAAGGGATAGGATCAAGACAGTCATATGGCCCATATAGGGGTTGTCGTCGGAAAAGGTTGACACTTTTCCAAACAGTGGCAACAATCTATGGAGAGGAAAGTACAATGGTTGTTTAGCAGAATTAAGTAATACTTAAACAGTATCACCAGGTCCATCACAAATCACAGTCACAGTTCATTTGGCTGATTGGGTGTGGTTACTATAACTCTCATCCCCAGCCATTTGCTTGGTTTAGTATCACAGTCTTGTAACAAAATAACAGCATCTTGATGCATACAAATTTCTACCAAAGGTTGTCCTTTATGAATCATCTGTGTCTTGTTAACTAAATTGATAGCCTTTACTATCACTTCCCGTTCTGGCTCCCATAATGTAAAAACCTCCCAATTGTCCCCTAATAGTCCTTTTTGTCCCCAGTGCCAATTTTCTGGGAGTTAGAGTCTCCAACCTGTCTCGACTAGTACTACATTTTGTGCTGGCACTCTTTGTTCAGTCAATGCGCATAGCCAGAACCGGGTTTGATTAGCATTTGTCAAAAGAAGGTATATAGCATTTGGGTTCAGCTTTTTTAATTTCAAAATACAACAGATGGACCGAATGTCATTTATATGCATTTGCAAAGGGGTTTCTTGATACTTTCGAGGTCTATTATTCAGCTGGCTCACAGCTAAATCTAATACCTTTGCCCAGCCTCGTAACGTTCCATCACTTGTATTCTTTCAGATTTGTTCTTTAAGGAGCTCATTATATCTTTCAATCAAACCAGCAGCTTGAAGTTGATATGGAATATGCAGCACCCATCGAACTCCATTTTATTTTGCCCATTCTTGAACTTCTGCTCCGGTAAAATGACTGCCTTGGTCACTTTGGATTTCACTGGGAACCCCATATGTTACGTACAATTTATTCAATCCTTTTAACACTGCTTGTTGGTTTGCCTTTTTGCATGGGGACACCATTAGTAATCCCGAAAAGTGTCCACCATTGTTAGGCAATATTGCTGATTTTGATCCAGTGGTAAAGGACCAATAAAGTCTATTTGCCAGATTTGTGCTGAATGACTGCCTCAGTGAATATGCCCACATGCTTCTGCCTGCAGTTGCTTTCGTTTATTTTTTTTGACAGATTTTACACTGCTTTATAACATCTGCAGTTATTTCCTTATTTATCCGCATACCATGCCTTTGTGCCCATTTTATTGTTGCATCTTTTCTCAATTGCCCATTCCGATTATGGGCCCATCTTGCCATACTAGCACTTTTTTCTTTGGAAACACGTACCACAGCCATCTTGTCTACCTGCTGGTTATGCCTCCTCTCATTTGTCACAAGTGATGCATGGGCATCTACATGTCCGACACTGATTTTACATTGTTAAGCTTTTTCCTAAATTTGCTGCCAATCTTCTGAGCATCCCCACAGAGGTCTGCCATGGATCTTCCAATTCTGTTGCTGCCAGGCAGGTAACCAGGTTGTCATCCTTTAAAAACTGCCCAGCTGTCAGTATAGATGTATGCATCTCCAGGTGATAAACTATCGATGACTAGGGCAACAGCTCGTAATTTTGCCCGATTATTTGATCCGGCAGTACCTTCGTCAAACAACACAGTTTCTGTTCGTGGGCAATAAGCCACTGCAGTCCAGGTCCTGCTATTTGATCCAATTTTAGCAGAATCATCTGTAAACCATGCATGTTTCTGTTTTTTGCATCTAAATTATCAAATAGTGACGCTTTAGTGATTGGTGACCTTGGAAGCTCATGTCACTGTTGTTCTGTCGCATCAGTATCATCCAAAATTACCAGTCCAGCCAACTGTTGTTGTACTTGAGATACTCCAGGTACGATGTTGGCCCTTTCCTGTAAATACCATTTCCATTTTTATATGGTCAAAGATTGTGCTATTAGAGTTTTTATTAAATTATTATTTTGTAACCACCCCTGGATTGGGTAGTCTATTTTAACTGTCACTGTTTGTTGTTTAGTTATTCCTTCCACATGAATCAGTGCTGTGTACACTGCCAGCAAATGTTGCTCAAGGGGACTATATCTAATCTGCGCTCCAGTTAGGGGTTTGGACCAAAATCCCAATGGTCTCTTTTTCCCAGTGTCATCCTTCTGCCACAGCCCCCAAGACATAACATTATTGGCAACAGTTACTTTCAAGATAAAGGGTTGCTGTGGATCAACTGGGCCCAGCCCCACACTCTGTTGTAGGGCCTTTTTTGCTATTTCAAAAGCTGTTTGCTGCTTGGGACCCCATTGAAAGTCACGCTTTTTTTTGTTACATCATGAATGGGCCGCAAACATCAGTCCAAGGTGAGGTACGAATGCCCTCCAAAAGCCCATTGCTCCCAAGAAGGCCTGTGCCTGCTGCTTTGTCTTTGGGACTGCAATTTTTTGAATACTCTCTAGTGCCGCTGCAGGAATTTCTCTTTTCTCTCCATTCCAAATCATACCAAGGAATTTTACTGATGTCCCTTGTTGTGTTTTATTTTCATTTATAGCCCACCCTCTGTTCTGAAGGTGTGGGATTACAGTTTTTAATGCGATATCTACATCAGACTTTTCTCCGGTAATCATTATGTCATCAATGTAATGAAAAACAGTCACTTTGTCCAGTTGTAACTTGGCTAGATCTCTAGCCACCAGTTCATGACACAGGGTAGGGCTGTGTAGATATCCTTGTGGTAACACTTGGAAGGTGTACTGCCTCCCCTCCCAAGTAAAAGCAAATTGGGCTCTGCTTTCTTCTGCTATTGGGATGGAGAAGAAAGCATTTGCTAAGTCCAAAACTGCGTGATATGGTCCAGCAGTTGAAGACAACTTTTCCACGATCGTAACAATATCTGGAACAGCTGCCACTAAAGTAGAGGCCACCTTGTTCAGACCTCGATAATCTACAGTCATCCGCCATGATCCATCAGGTTTCTTTACCGGCCACACCGGACAGTTGAATGGACTCACAGTTGGCTCAAGTATGCCAACCCGAAGTAGTTCTTGGATTGTTTCAGTGATCTCGGCGTGCCCACCTGACATACAATACTGTTTGATGTTTACTATTGTTTTAGGTGTGGGAATATAAAGTGGTTTCCACTTAACATTGCCTTGGACTACAGCCTTGACTGCGTTGACTGAACAATGCCGCACTCCAAACCTAAATGGCCCTACAGTGGTTTCCAAAGTTTTACCCTTTCACACATCTATTCCTAAAATGTGTTCAGGTACTGGAGCTATTACTGCTTCAATGAAAATAGGAATACTATCCCCAAAAGCTATCTTAACCTTGGTTTTGGTACCTAGTGTTTTTGCTCCCCATAACCATCGATTTCTACATATTGTCCACAAATTCTACGGGGGTTGCCTACAAAAATGGTTATTTTTGATCCTGTGTCTATCAGAGCCATTATGTGTCGGGGCCCTCCCCTCCAAAAAATGGTAAGAGGTATGTAAGGGCATCGGTCCCCAGGTGTAATTGCTCTTACTGTACCCCTAGCTACTGGGGACCCACCTACTAGTCAATTTGTCTCCATTTTTTAACCGGGGTTCTCCATTCCTTTTCTCCCCAATCTCTCTCATCACTGAATTCTCCCTTTTGCCACTGTGCTTACTCCTCATCAGTAGGGATGTCAGGATATAATTGATTCCACCCTACTTTCCCTTCAGTGGTACTTTTGGTTGGACTTTTTGTAGGGGTTTGCTTTTTACCTGCAGAGCTTGATCCTTTCTTCTTCTGTTTTTGTTTTCATTTTTTATATAATTTCTCGGTAGCTATCCCATCTATTTCTGCAACTTCTACCCCCCACCTTAACAGATCCAGAAACATTTGCTTTCTCGTGACTTTTTCACCAGATTTATCTTTTGGTTTCCCTGCATTTGCCTTTCTAGCTCTTCTCTGTTATTTTTCTTTCACTAATTCTGTCATTTGATTTAAAGTGACTATTACATCCCATATCTGCTGACCTACACAGCCTGCCCTTTCCACCACTGTGGTGCATTTTTGATCAATTTACTTTTCATATTGCTGGTCATTATTTGTGCATCTGGTCCTTTCGGAAGCAATAATGCCCATTTTTTAATTCCAAATGTATAAATGGTAGCCAACATAGCCATTTCTCTTAACTGCTGTATTGCCTCTGCTATTGTTTTCCAAGGCTTATGTTCATCAGCTACTGCTGTAGCATCAGGCCAAGTAGATTGGAAAGCCGAGGCTAACCACACCACCAGTGTATTCACCTGGGGATCATCATGGTTTACATTGTTTACTAATTGCTTTAGACATGGGTGAAACACTAAGTATGCACATTGGTGCATCTCTTTGGCATTTAGAGACACTGCTTCTCCCCCTGTGTCTCAAACCTGAAGAAACCAGGCTAAAACATTTCATCCTGGCTTTTGCTTATAAATTTGGATTACATTTAATAACTCGGCTTGGGTATAACTCTGCACTTCAACCCATTGTTGTGGCACCCCCCCCCAGTGTACTGTCCCTTTTTCTCAATAACTGGAAGTGCCTCTACTGATGTGGAATTTACTATTTCAAAATCACTATCACCCTCATCAGTTGAGGGGAGATCACCTTCCCACTTTTCGGAGTCAAACTCTGCCTTACACAGCAAAGCACGAACCCGGGGCCTTGAGGGTGGACGGCGTAATTTTTTCCCACTTTGTTGTCTATGTTGTTGAATTATTCGAGTAGCTAGAGTCACTGAATTAGATTTCCAGTGTTCAGCTTCCTCTCCTACTTTAACAAGTGCCATATCAGCCTTCTCCAAGGCATCTCTGTCCAATCTGTGTGTATGCATCTGTTCTTTACATCGCTCTTTTATCTCTAAGACTTTTTCTTTTAGTTTCTCTATGTCTCTATCTAATTCCTGAATTGCCTCAAAGAACAGCCATCCGGCCACTCCCAACCCTTCCTTCACCTTCTTCTCCTTATCATCCAATTTCAGTTCTGATAAAGCCTTAGCTAGACTATCAGGGTCTGCCTTAGATCTTTCTTGCAAAGGTTTTGGGGAAGGAGGGGGTGAAACTTGACTTAATACCTTAGCAAGAGGATCCCATTTTCCAAACAATGCTGGCATCATAGTACCAACGCCCAACTTATTTAGGGTACCTGACACAACATCCTTTTTGCCTATGCCTATATGTTTTAAAGGAAATAACATTGGTTGTTGTTGTGACATTTCCACTACAAGCCTCAGACCCTGCTCGCTGCGCCAAATTGAACTAGTCCATTACTTTAAAGTCTGAGGTTAATACAAAATTAGAAATGACACAAGACACCATGGCTCAAACTTAACAATTTATTAAACAAAAACTCACTAAATAAATAAACAGAAAAACTAATAAATCATGTACTTAAAAGCATATGCATAAACAAAATCATATTTGACACTGACAGGGAGACTTCAATCTTATTCAGTGCAGCTATCTGTTCAGTCAAGGCAGGGCCGACACTGGCAAAATGGCTCTATGCTCAGTTCAGGCTGATGCTGTTATCAAATCTGGATGATGATGATTTCCATTTTTGCCTTTGAGCTTTTTATAGTCTTGAACAAACAGGGTCAATAGGTTTAACTAATGACATATTGATCGCACGCTCATCAAGAGTTGATGGAATATTTTAGAAAATGACAGATCATTTCCTAAGTTATAAACAAGTCTCGTAATGTTTGGTTTTATGCCTTACTTCCCTGTTCTAAAGAACAGTTAGCCCACAATTGTGTGATATAGTTCCTTATTGAAATCCCACATATTCTGGTAGACATTTTTTAAGCTGATAAACAACTTACAGGTCAAAAAAGTTTAGTTATACCAGTAATCAGTGAGCAAGGCCTGCTCTTAAGCATATTGTATTGTTACAATATTAGCAGCATATAGTATTGTAGCAGCATGTCAGATCAAGCAATAATCAAACATACACAGTGGTACTTGGCTTGAGGCATAACAAAAAACAGGTAGACTGTGTGGATCCGTCACACCCTCCCAGTCTGAACACTTTCAGAAACATTAACTTTTAGCCTTAAAAAGTGCTCTGGCTTTTACTACCTGCTCCTGTAGTCAGCATTTCATCATGGAAACATAAGAACAAAATATACAGTGGCCCTCTGCTGCAGACTTCTGAACTCACACTGAATATTTAACTTCTAAAGGAAAGCTTTTCATTACATTCAGTTTTCTCTTATTTATTTGGTTACACATACACAGATGTTATTAGATTAAGCCAAGGGCCTTAATCCAGAAATTTAGCTATGCAAAAGTAAAATAAAACATACCAACTCTACATATATTATAATATGTGTACTTTTATACCCCATCCCCCACCTCAACACCCCAAGATTAAAGCATATTAATTTAATATGCTTTTGTCCAGCCTTTCTTCTCTTTTTACGCTGTAATGTCTGCATTTCTTAAACTAAAAAAGAAAAAAGGTTCTTGATTCCTTTAGTATCTTTATTATGCACAATAACTACTTTGCTATATAACACATGATTTATATCATGTCAGTTTTATGCAAATACTATTAACAGCAGGAACTGTTTTATTTACAGTCACTTTTTTTCTTTCCTTTTAGTGTCCTTCCAAACATTAATGACATGGAGTGGGATATATGCCTTTCAGTCTCTACGAGTTTAACAAAGTCAACAAAAATCCAATCTTTCTACTTTTTCTTGCAAAGTCATATTTCACACGTGATCGATGCTTTATGATCTCACAGTTAATCACTAATTTCAGTGTTCCTAGACGTCTTCCTGTTCATCTCCATCTCCCAAACCCAAACTCTGTTACCAGTCCAAGGTACTCCAGATTCTTCTAGTCAACTCTTGTGCTTTTTTCTGTCTCTCAAGCATCTTCCTTTGGATCACTGGAAAAGTTTTAACTTTTAAAGTCTCTCTATGAGATTTATTGCCAGAAAAATGAGAAGCAGTATTCCTTTTTGTTTGATGGCTCCCTTTTTGCTGGACAAATGTTTGTTTTTCCTCCTTAGCCTGCTCTGCATCAAAAAATAAAACTGATCCTCTAGGAAAAAATATTTTGAAGACAGATGGATACAGCAGCTTGAATCTCACACCTGCCTCTCAACATTCCCTGATTGCTGTGATAAATTTGCTTCTCTTCTGTCTGGTGTACAGCGAATAATCATTACTTTGCCCTTCTGCCACAGTTTTGTCAGGATCAACTCTTTCTGCTGGTATGATTGCATCTTTACTAATAGAAGCCTTGGTTGCTTTCTCATGGCCAGGTTTGGAGCATACACTCAATGTGCCCTTTCAAATCCTGCTGTGGAATACCAGTTCAGTTGCTTATTTGTGCTTTAATAAAAGTAATACACTCTGTTCCTTCCAGTTTCTCTGGTACAGCACAAAATCACAGGATTCCCCTACATGCTCTGTCCTCTAACTCTTAACATTTATTAAAACAGCTCTTCTTGAGCAGTCTCATAATCAGCTAGTCTTTTCTTTATTTTGACTTCTGATTTTTGCAGTTTTATTAGTTCATCTGAATAGCTGTTTAAAGATGCATCCACTTTTCCACCCTTTTGTTATATGAGTTGATATACTCCTCTGCCTCTAAACATAAGATCCACTACTAGCACATCAAACTTTAAAAAGTACTCATATCACACTTAACTAATACATGGGTGTGTTCTTGTACTAACCCTCATTAGTGATAAGCTTACAAGGGGCAGCTATAGAAATATATAATTCTAGACGGGTTTTTCTTCTCCTTGTTTGAGCACTGTGTTTTTTTTTTATTTTAAATCTCATGACAATGTGCTTGTGTTACCTCTAAATACTCTACTGCAAAGCCAAACAAACTTTAATTTTTTTATTGTTTTAAATATCTTTGTATACACTGTTACATGTAACTCTGCATATATACAATATCTCTGTTGTATATAATGTGGAGCTTTTCTCCTCAGGTCTCCGTTGAAAAAAGAACTGCTTGTCCAGCTGGACTTTCCCAGTAAACAAATGTAAAATAAATAAATAAATGATTTGTTTATTTTGACCATTTCTGAGTGCATTTGATTTACTTTTTTTCTCTAGATGACTGGAAAAGTACAGTTGTGTACACTTACCATAAATGTAGATGTTCGAGTGTATTCACTGTTGCAGTCATTACATTTGGGTTATCTGCTTGCAGGTAGCTCTCAGTCGGCCTGATTAACAAAGTCTTGGGTCCTGCGTCTGTTGCTGTCCCTTCTTCCATGACGTCAGCTCGTCAGGGGTATAAAACATGCAGCCAATGCCATTACATCAGTTTTTCTTGCCCCAGATGTCAGGTGCCCCTCCTAATGGGAAGCAATTAAACATAAAAGCAAAAAGATATACCTCCAACAAAAAAGCAAATACACTAAAAATGCTTTTAAGCATAGTAAAGAAAAGTAGAGGTATAGCCAAAAGAAGTTAGGGGGCTGGAGGGAGGGTAACCAGGACTGCAACAGTGAATACATTCGAACATCTGCATTTATGGTAAGTGTACACAACTGTACTATGTTCTTCGTGTTTCACTGTTGCAGTCATTACATTTGGGTAGATTCCCAAAGCTATGGTTGGGAGGAGGAATTTAGATAGCATTAGAGCCAGATATAAGGCCCTGCAAGACTGCAGTGGCAAAGCCAGCTCTGGATTTAGAGAAAATTGGCAAACGATAATGCTTGGTGAAAGTATGTACAAACTACAATCCACTCTCCTACAGGCCCCATGAGGAGCTCAGTATCTCTCCAACCTAACACCACTCAAGTATTCAACTGCGGTACCACCTTTATCATTCTTATAAGAAAAGCACAGTCCGGGTCTGAACTGTCTGCAAACAGCTAAAGTTAACTTTGAACCTAACACTATTCAACTGCGATACCACCTTTATCATTCTTATAAGAAAAGCGCAGTCCGGATCTGAACTGTCTGCAAACAGCTAAAGTTAACTTTGAACCTAACACCACTCTTAAGTATTCAACTGCGGTACCACCTTTATCATTCTTATAAGTAAAGCACAGTCTGGGTCTGAACTGTCTGCAAAGAGCTAAAGTTAACTTTGAACCTAACACCACTCTTAAGTATTCAACTGCGGTACCACCTTTATCATTCTTATAAGTAAAGCGCAGTCCGGGTCTGAACTGTCTGCAAAGAGCTAAAGTTAACTTTGAACCTAACACCACTCTTAAGTATTCAACTGCAGTACCACCTTTATCATTCTTATAAGAAAAGCGCAGTCCGGGTCTGAACTGTCTGCAAACAGCTAAAGTTAACTTTGAGTATGTGTCTACCTGTTTGAGCCAATATTAATTTTCCCCTGGACAGCACTCTGCTTTGGCTTGTAAGCAGCCTCCCCCCACCCCACACACACACTCATCTTCCACTCTCTCTCTCTCTTTTTCCCTTCTGTTAGCAAATAGTATCCATAACTGATCAATACTGTGTGTCTGTTAATTTAAACTGAGACCACAGTAGCCTACTGATACAAGGTTATCCTGTTTTCCACCTGAGAAATGGTTAAGAAATGACTTACAGTTTCAGAGCAGTCCTTGGTCAATTGTGATTGTTTCTTAAACACAAACTTGTCTTTGCTTTGGCTCATTAGCAGCAGCACAAAGAACTGCTTGCTCACACCCTTGTTCTCCCCTCCCCCTTCCCTGTTTATTACCTTAAGACAATCCCAAAGTTAATAAATATTACCTGTGGCAGGCACAATTTTTAAAACTACAACCACCCTTGTCATTATCATATGTTCATTTATCAGTTAACTCTGTTACCTGATTGTTTCCAGCTCCCTCATAAGAGCAACTTACAGGGTCTCTACCCGCTTTGCTCCCCACCCTGCCTCCTATTACCTCCCGCCCCCAGTGGTTCCACCTTTATTACACTCACAAACCCCTCCCATCTTTCCAATAGCCAACCACAGTGCTAACCCAACACTACCTCCTCCATCTTCCCACTACTATCACACCTCCTCAACTAACATGTACAAGCATACCTTACCTATGCTCACTGCATGCACTCTACTTGCATATCTTGCATCCTACCAAAGCTCCATCATTCCACCACTCAACCACTACCACTGTACTACTACTCACACCACCACTCATGTCTCACCCTCACTCAGCTCCCCTCCCACCAACTCAAGAAACATCCCTATGCACCCCCCACATATTCTACCAACTATATTACTCAAACATAAAGCATCCCTACAACTTAACATAGTAACCCTCCCACCATACCTATTACCCACAGAGCACAATCATAAAGTTTCCCTTATAAACAAACATATTCAAAAACTGAGAAAACTAATAACCTCATGCATATCAAAACTAGCCCTAAGAGGAGACATCCGCCCCCAACGCCTGCACTACCATCTCCAACCCCAATCCTCATAATCAGAGTAGAAACCACAACTTCTCCCATATTACAGCCAATAGAAAGCTAAGTGACTTCCTTCTACTAAGCCTAAATATTAGAAGTATATCCAACAAAGTCCATGAACTCCATGCCACCATAGACTTGTACTCCCCAGATATAGTTATCCTGACAGAAACCTGGCTAAAACCTCACATTACCAGTGAGCAAATACTCCCTACAGGTTACGGCATACTAAGAGTAGACCGGCTAAACAAGAAAGGAGGCGGTGTAGCTATAATATTTAAACAGCATCTAAACATCCAGATCTTAAAATCATCATCTCCACAAATAGGCAATGAAGAAATAATATATACCAACCTCAAAATAAACCAAAACAAAACCAACAACATAACTGGATGCTATTTCCCACCTGGCCAAAACATCCCTCCACTAGAAAACCTCCTCAGCTGGTCTAACCACCATCCCCCCCTAAGAAACTATCATTTTAGGTGATTTCAATATTGACTGGCAGTCCTGTTCTGGCAAACATCCAACCCATCATGTAAACCTTCATGGCTTCACCCAACTAGTCCAGTCGCCAACCAGGATAAGTAAAAACTCCAGCAAGCACACTACCCTGGATTGGATACTAGTCAGTAAGAGCCCCCAGTCATATATAACAGGTTGCTTATCAGATAGCCTCAGTGATCACTCCCCAACATTTCTACTCAAAAAATACCTATACCAAGCTAAACCTATCATCTACCATCAAATACGTAAAAAACTAAACTTTAACCCACTCACATTCATCTCATCCCTCAAAGAATGTAACTGGCATCCTCTAAAGTACCTCAGTCTTGATGATGCAGTTGAATTTTTTAATACAACCTTCCTGAGCATCCTTAATTACCATGCCCCCGTAAGACTTTCAGAACCAAAGCACAACCCTCCCCATGGCTACAGAAAACCACTAAGTCAGAAATGAAAAACAGGGATAAATCCTGGGAGCACTGGCACAAAACCAAAACCCCCTCAACTAGACAGAAATTCCTAGAACTACGCAACAGAGTCAAAAAGCTAATAAAACAGGACAAATTCCAATACTAACAGTCTGCCCTAGACTCCTCCCAACACATCCCCAAACAATTCTGGTCCTCCATAAACTCCATCCTCCACCCAGGTAAAGTCAGTACCCCTCCTCCTAACATCCCTCACTCCTCAGAAAATATTGCTACCTCATTCAACACACACTTCACACAAACCATACTATCACTAGCTAAACAACACAACCCCTCTTCCCTCCAACCCACACCTTCAACTACTAATCTCACCACTGCCTTCTCCTGTACCTACCTCCAACATAAAAAAACTCTTAACTAAACTTAAACCCACCAAATTAGCAGCAGACAACCTCCCAAGTGAATACCTACAAATCGCAGCTGATGCTCTGGCCTACCCAGTATCCATCTTGATTAACCGATCTCTGTCAGAAAGTTACGTTCCCACACTGTGGAGAGTATCACATATAATTCCCCTCCACAAAGGCGGACCCTACACAGAACTAACCAATTACTGCCCCATAGCTATTCTCTCTCCAGTCTCCAAAATACTAGAGAAATGCATACACTCTCAGGTCTCAGACTACCTCCTTACTAACAACCTCCTTTCCAATACTCAGCATGGTTTCCGACCAAACCATAGCACCACCACTGCCTTACTCTCCTTTACTAACACTATCCTTAGCATAAAAACAATGGCTATCTCTCCTTTGCTACTTTCCTAGACCTATCTAAAGCATTTGACATGGTCCCACACAAACAACTTATCTCTGTCCTCAATAACCTATCCTTCTCTCAGTCAGTCACCAACTGGTTTCAGAGTTACCTGTATGACCGCCAACAATCCGTTGTATGGCAGAATGACATATCTCCCCAACTACCTGTCTCCATAGAGGTTCCCCAAGGATCCATCCTTGGACCCCTACTCTTCTCTGTTTTCACCAATAATCTTGCCTCTGCCACCAAACTTGGCACACTTATACAATATGCAGATATACCAGAGCTGTTGGACATGCTCCACTTAAAGAAATCCCAATCCCTCCGAGCTACACGCTCTAGGGACGTAAACCTTTTCACCACAATAAACAGAACATGCCGGAGGGATAGATTCCTGTCCCAGAGACTTCCCATACTCTGGAATAAACTACCTATCTATATCAAACAAAGCTCCTCATTAGTGTTCTTCAAGAAAAATCTTGATGATTGGATGGGAAATAGGAAATTCACCACGGGGATCACTTCTGTGGCTCTGCTCAACAGTGGCACAGGAAAATAATTTTCTTGGGTGGCAAAAGCCAGGGTACCTTTTTGGCTGGGCTTGTATAGGCCCCAGCGCTGATAGCCTAGTACCTACTTATGAACCTATGACTCAACCATCATCTGCTCAGCCCAGTCCCTACCCAAACTGCAAAAAGTCACACAGGAAGCCTTTTCCTCTGTTGAAACTTGGTTATCCGATGCCTAATTAATACTCAACCCAAACAAAACTAAACTACTCATCTTCCAACCCAAGAAACATACTCAAAACAACTCTCACTTTGACATCACAGCAAAAGACAACACCACTATATACCCAACTGAACATACCAAATTGCTAGGAGTGGAAATACACAATAAACTAAAATTTGACATTCACATATCCATGACCATAAAAAAAGTCCACAAAAAACTAGGAGCATTATACAGAAATAAGCAACTTCTCAACAAAGCAGCAAAGATTTCAATAGCAAATTCCCACCTTATCTCCACCCTACTTTATGCCTCTCCAATACATACCAACCTAAGGCAATGTGATCTAAACAAGCTAGAGACCTGCTACAACAAAATTGCCAAATTCGCCACAGGGGCATCCTACCGTAGTCACCACTGTCTCTCACTTGCTGAACTGGGCTAGCTTGAACTCCCTCACCTCCTTCAATGGTATCAACTCTCACTCACCCACAAACTAGTAAACCATCCACTAAATGTCCCATCCCTCCAGAATCTACTCCAACCCTATCGCACCACCAGACCACTAAGATCCAGCAACAAAAATCACTTGCAGATCACTAAAGTCAATAACTCTGCTGGTGAAGCACTATTCTCTTGCACCATAACCAAATTATGGAACTCCCTCCCACCCACAATTACCTCAATACCATCATGCACCCACTTCAAAACTTTACTAAAAGCGCACCTAAAACCATGCTGGCTATGCCCTTGTAACTCCCACTCTAATATCACCCACCCCATCCAACGACTATCTTTCTTTCCACTCCACTAACTACCTTGATTATAGCAAGCTCAGATGCTCATAAGCCTAGTACTTATTATACAGCAGGAACTTCTTATTGTAACATTTATTAATGTCTGTTATGTACTTCACAGATAAAGATTCTAGTTGTCTACTGATGTACAATGTTCTTCATCTGTAAATATGTTGGAAGTAATTGCTATGTTAAATTGTTAATCGCTATGTAATCCAATGTAACTACTGTCTGTTTATTTTAACTGTGGAGCTTTTCTCCCCGGGCCTCCACTGAAAATGGACCTACGTCCAGTCGGACACTCCCGGTTAACAAATGTAAATAAAATAAATAAATAAATAAAAAACTCCAGGTAGCAGCTTCTTGGATGTCCCTGGTAGGGATGCCTCTGAGAAAGGCTGTAGCTCTAGATGCAGCCCTGGTGGAGTGAGGTCTGATCCCCTGGGGGATAGGTTTTCCATGGTGTTTATAGCAGAAATGAATGCAATGGCTTATCCATTTTGAAATGGTTTGCTTTGAAATAGCCTCCCCCTCTGCCCCTGCAGCAAATGCCACCAGCAGTTGTTCAGATTTCCTTTGAGGTTTAGTCCTGTCCAAGTAGAATCTAAGTTGTCTGTGCACATCTAAGGAATGCAGTATCAGTTCCCCTTTATTCTATGGATTGGGAAAGAAGGTTGGCAAATGAATGGACTGATTAAGAGCCACACTGGATATCACTTTGGGCATGAAGGATGGATTGGTTCTGAGGGACACCCTTTCCGCATGAAAGATGATGAAAGGCTCCACTGCCATAAGGGCCTGTAATTCAGATACCCTTCTAGCTGACGTGATTGCTAAAAGGAAAGCTGTTTTCCAAGAAAGAAATTTTAAGTCTGCAGTAGCAACTGGCTCAAAAGGAGGTAGAGTGAGCATCTCCAAGACAAAGTTAAGGTCCCAAGCTGGGGTTGGAGCTCTCCTGGGAGGCCTCAAATTTTTGGCCCCTCTGAGGAACTGCTTCAGCAGCGGATGAGAAAAGAGGGGAGGTTCTGTGTTATAATGAGCTGAAATGGCTGAGGCATGGATTTTAATGGAGGAAAAAGACAGGTCCTTGTGAAGTATCTCAGTTAAGTATTATAAAATCTGAGGTAAATTGGGCGCTGCTGTGCTCATCCCTTGAGACTGGCTCCAGGCACAGAATCTTTTCCATTTTTCAGCATAAGATTTTCTAGTACTAGTCCTCCTTGCCTCTAAAATGATATCCATCACAGGTTTGCTGAGGGATGGTAAAGGAGACATTAAGTAATTAGCCAGGCTGCAAGGTTCAGTATTGGAAGCTGAGGGTGCAAAATCTGGTTCTCCTGCTGAGACAGCAGGGAAGGAGTCTGAGGCAGGTGCAATGGAGATAACCGTGACACACTGCGCAGGAGGGGGTACCAGTGTTGGCATGGCCAGTTTGGAGCAATCAAACTCATCCTTGGTTTGTCCTGTTTGATTTTTAGTAGTACTTTGGAGAGCAGAGGCAGAGAGGGGAAGGCATAGACTGATAGATTTTTCCAGCTGAAGGACAGAGCATCCACTTTCCAGGCTTGTTTGTGGGGAGTCTTTGTGCAAAATATGTCCAATTGGTAGTTCTGGGGAGAGGCAAACAGGTCTATATCTGGGCTCCCCCATTTGCTTGTCAACATGTTGAAAATCCTTGGTTCCAGTTTCCACTTGTGTACGTCCATGAGGTTTCTGCTTAGTCCGTCTGCCAGTGTATTTAATTTTCCTGGCAGGAATTGAGCTTGTAGGTGAACTTGGTAGCTCAAGGGTGTGTTCCACAATGCCATGGCTAGTCTGCAGAGGCGGTAAGAATGTGTACCCCCCTGCTTGTTTACGTACCACATAACAGTGGTGTTTCCCGTCTTTACCATTAGTTGTCCTGGAAGAATGTGGTCCTTGAAGGCTGTCAGAGCATTCTGTACAGCTAACATTTCTTTTTGATTAATATGCAGGTGCATTTGACTCTGGTTCCATTTGCCCTGAATGCACTTCCCTGCCAGGTGAGCCCCCCCATGCATAGTCTGATGCATCTGTTGTTAGGGTTTGGGCGGCAGGGGATATTGTGAAAGGTAGTCCCTTGTTTTGGTGGCAAGCCTCTACCCACCAAAGGAACTCTAGGAGTAGGCAAGGTATGATAGGAATCATTGTTTTTAGGTCTTGGGAATGTTGACACCATAGGCTTTTTAGATACCACTGTAGTTTCCGCATATGCAGTCTTGTATATGGAATTAGAAGAATGCAGGAGGTCGTGAACCCCAAGGCTTGCAGTATTTGTCTTGCAGACAGCAGGGTTTTTGTGGCCACTTATTTGAAGTAGGTTGTCAAATGAATTTGCTTTTCTGGTGTGAGGTAAGCCAACTGGGAAGTTGTATTCAAGCTTGCTCCCAGGAATATAATTTGTTGACAGGGTACCATGTGTGATTTATTTTCATTTATGGTGTACCCCAGACAAGTTTGAACCCTTTGTACAAAGGCCAGATGATTCAAAAGTATGTCCTGGCTTTCTGCCTGAATTAGACAATCGTCCAGGTATGGGTATATTTAAATATTTCTTTGCCTGCAATATGCAATAACTGGAGCTAGACTCTTTGTGAATACCCTGGGCGCAGCAGATAAGCCAAAGGGCAGTGCAGAGAACTGATAGTGCATGTAGCCTGCTTTGAAGCATAGGTATCTTCTGCAAGATTCCCTGATTGGGATGTGCAGGTATGCTTCTTTTAAATCTAGTGTTGCCAACCAGGCATCTTTGTCTAGCATACGAAGTAATTGGTGAAGAGTCAGCATCTTGAATTTTGGAATCTCCAAAAAGGTGTTTAGAGTAGACAGGTCCAGGATAGGATGCCATGAATTGTCTTTTCTGGGTACCAGGAAAAGTCTCGAGTAGAAACCTTGTCCCTTTTCTCTTCTAGTACCAGTTGAATAGCCCCCATGCTTAAGAGAGAAAGTACCTGTTTTTGGGCCTCTGCCCACTGGTTTGGGGGTAGGTCCGGCCACTCAGTTGGTGTTGGCAATGTGTGGAAGTGAAATCTGTATCCCAGGGACACTATATTTAAAGCCCATTTGTCCTGGATAATGAGTTCCCAATTCTTTGCATGAAGAGCAATCTTTCCCCCTAAAGGGGCAATCAGTTAATAAGTGCTTGGATATTTTAAAAGGAAGTCATTGAGACAGTTTACCATAGGGGGGAGTCTTATTATTCCCAGACTTGGAAGTGGAGGCCCCCCGTTGCTTAGTTCTGTGAGTCCCCTGGAACTGAAACCTGGGGTTTTTGCTGTGTCCAGGTTTGGCTTGAGAAGACCTGGAAAGCGCTGGAAAGGACCAATTCTTAGAGGGCCAGTGCCTACTAAATCTAGGAGGCTGAACTTGTAAAAATTCTTTACCACTTTGCATAGATTTAGCTTTATCTTCCATCTTTTTAAAAACTTCCTCAGCCTTGTTGCCAAACAGGCAGTCCTGATTTAAAGGAGTATCCAACAATTTAGCTTTAACGTGATCAGGCAAAGATTGCTCCTTAAGCCAAGCATGCCTTCTGAGCACAGACCCAGTAACAGCAGCCCTGCAAGAGGCCTCTAATGAATCAAAACCACATTGCAAGGTATGTTTTCCAACTTGTTCGGCAGAATGCATTAAATCCTGTAATTCTTTATTTTCCACACAGTCATGAATCAACATAATTTTCTGTTTAAGCAGTCCAATAACATGTTGCTGATATTTTAACATATGAAACTGGCAGTTTAAAGTCATAAGGGCCAAGGTTGCAGAAGTTTAAACCTTCTTACCCCATCTATCCAGCACCCTGGAGTCTCTATCAGAAGGGGTAGGATTTTTAGCAGTAGAAGCCTTAATGCCCTTGGGCCCCTGTGAAATAGTCTCTGGATCTGCAGTAAGATTTTTGAAAAGGAACTTGTGGGACTCAGGGACCCTGTAGCATCTGTCAGGTTTTCTGGGAGCAGGAGGCAGGGAATCAGGGGCCAAACTAGATTCTGAAAAAGCATCAACAATGTCTAGTAAGGGAGGAATAGCTAAAGGCCTATGCTGAGGTAGGAGAAGGAAATCCCTAAGCCTCTTTTTTGAATCAGAAAAATCCTGGTTTTCCCAGTGGAAATGCTCCCTTAGAGTATGTAAGGTTTCCCCAAAAGAAAAATCCTCAGGAGGGGAAGCAGAGGGAATACAGTCCTCTGCATCAGAATCCTCATAAGTAGGTAAGGACAAATCCAGAAAATCAAAAGAGTCAGATAAAACAGAATCCTGATCAGAAGATTCATAATCAACTTCAGTCCTAGGCCTCTTAGAGGTGGGCGGGGGGGGGGGGGGGGTTGGCTACCCCTGACTAGAGTTATTAGATCTTCAGTCATTCTTATCATTTGTTTTTTAGGCCTAGAGGCCTGAGCATGTGGCCTGGGCGTCGGTTTTTTAGACATGGATCGAGATTTAGGCCTAAATAAAGAAGGAGGCGTCGGTTTAATATGCAAGTCCGTAGGTTTGAATACACCCGCAGAAGCCGGTGCCTGCACAGCGACTCCAGACCCATCCAAGGTAGAGACATCCGCAGGTTTCATAGTTGAAGCATCTCGCGGCATACCGGACTCCGAATGGGTCTCAGTAGAGGCTTGCAAAATCAGAAGTAGCGGGTATCAGGGGCTGCAAAAGCACCTCACTGAGTACAGGCGAACTGGCAACTGGCTTAGGAGAAGTGTTGTCAGCAGTTTTGGACCTTGGCGGCCTGTCTCTGTCTTTATGTTTGTCTTTTTTTGGAATCCCGGTAGTCGGATGGCTAACCAATGACATTTCTGGATAACTAAACCGAGAACCAAAATATTTAGAAGCGAAAATATACCAACGACGGATAGTGCGCTGATTAAATAAAGCACAAAACCGACAGCAAGGAATGTCGTGGTAAGGGCCTAGGCAAGGAATACAGTACAAATGAAAATCTTTATTAGGTATTTGCTTTCCACAAGTAATGCAATTATTAACTTTTACTGACATCAGTAAGGAGCAAGAAAAAGTTTGCCCAATGAGATACTTAGCTTTAGTTGAAGACTTCGGTTCTGAAACTCGAAAATGAAAATTCCAGGAGTCGGCCGACAGGCACTTGCAAACTGCTTCTGCTTCGGGCACCGCAAGGCAAGAAAGACTGATGTAATGGCGTCGGCTGCGTGTTTTACACCCCTGATGACCTGACGTCATGAAAGAAGGGACAGCAACCAACGCAGGACCCAGGATGTTGTTAATCAAGCTGACTGAGGACTACCTGCAAGCAGATAACCCAAATGTAATGACTGCAACAGTGAAACACGAAGAAAATCCATGTCTTCCACCAAAGCTGGAACTTAAACTCCTTTTTGCTGAACAGCTGCAGGATTCTTCACAAACAGTGTTTTCTCTTCATCTTTTCTAGTTGATTTCTTTCAAGCTCTCTAAATTTCTACTTTGCTGGCATCCAGGTGGTGTACTTACTAGCCAGTAACTGAATTTACCAAAACTGGCAGAGTTGCTTGCACTTATCTCTCAGTTTCTAGTTTTACAGTGGGAGAGTTGAAATTAAGCTGCTGATCACTGTACCATCATCTTGGAAGTCTTATATAAAGTCAGACAGTTTCCCTTTTGCTGCTTGAATTAACCTATCCCATTTGGTGATAGATTGGTTTTACCCATCCCATGGTCGATAATTATATATTAACCCTAGGTTAAATAAATTAGATCATACCATAAATAATTTAAGGGGTCCCATGTACGAGATAAATCATTCAGGAGCTGTCTCTATTCATTAGTAGTACAGGGGGCTGTCCTAAATCTTTTATTGTCCATCCATAGATTCAAGCTGCACTTGAATACTGATAGAGATGAGCTCTATTTTGTTTTACATGGATGGGGAGTTTATTCCAGAGCAGCGGTATTCTCTGTGAGATATACCTGTCCCTCCAAACTGTTCTCTTGATGTTTCTGAAGAGGTTTAGATCCCTGGACTGAGTATTGCTGATTCATTTGACTTGCTGATGTGCAGTAGGCCCATCAGTACTGGGTCAGAGGATGCCTTGTCTGCCACATACAGGTGGCTTCTTAGTTAGCAGTCTGTATAAATATAGTGATATGGCTTAGTAATATATATAAATATAGTGACGTGGCTTTGAGTTGGTGCATGCATGACATATTGTTTAGGCCTTGTATGCCTTTAATAAGGTATCTCTGTGGGCATTCCAGTTGATTATTACACAATGTACCATGCCTATGAAATAAAGTCCCTGTAATGGTAAAACAAAGTACATCATTTACTGTCTACAAAAATAATTTTGACACATATATGAGTATAAAACATGTCTACATGTAGTGACAGCAGTAAAACAGCCAAAAGCCATAGAGCTAGATATAACCACCTCTGAACCTATAATGTATCAATAACATAATACTTTGTCCAAAATGCATAAATAATAACCAAATTGTCACGCAGATTCAACAAATAAAGAAATCTGTACAAAAACAAAACAAAAATAAACAAAATTCAAGGAATAGCATTGATAAGCACAGAAAAACCGCTGAAACAAGTTCTCATTTCAAAACTTATGCAGTTTGACCACATACGTTAAGTTTTCACTTATTTTTAAACAGTAATAAAATGCATAAAATGTAGGAATTTTATCTCATATAAGGATTTTTATCATTTTGAGATCACTAGAGCCCTCCAGAACATATCTGCACACGCTACATTTCTTATATTCCTTAACATGGGAAAATTAAAAAAAAAAAATTGGAGTGTTGGATCATACATGAGGGGGAAACAGAAACAATGACTTGGAGTACAAAGTACAAGTGGCAAATCATTTTGAATGCAATCAGACAACAAAACCTTGGATAATACTATTGATTTTAGATATTATTTAAAAATTAGATTTTTTTTACATTAAATAATTTTTTAGGTTTCAGCTTTGCTAATTGCATAATTTGTCATGTGATAAGTTTATTCAAATGGGGTTGTAGGTAACTAAGCATCAAATCTAATGAAGTCATTCCAGGAGAGGGCTAATGCTAATTAACCATGTGCTCTTTTCCATAAATATCTGTGGCTCCTAATTTAAAGCTGCTCAGCCAAGTAAAATTTTACTCTAGGAGGAAGAAGTGAATCCCATCATAAGGCAGAGGTTACATATTCAATCCTGTGGGAGAGTACTTGCTCTGCGGGTAAATACATTGATGCCAGTGTGTGCATGCACGTGTGTGTGAGTGAACCTCTGTAGGGTTATAAATAAGGCTAAATGAATGAGTGTGTGCGCGTGCATGTGTGTGTGAGTGAGCCTATGTAGTGTTATAAATGAGGCTAAATGAATGACTGTGTATGTTTGGCATGTGTGAGTGAACATCTGTAGAGTTATTTGTTAGGCTAAATGAATGTATACGTATGTTTGTGCAAGTGAGTGAATGAATATCTATAGGGGTATAAATTGGGCTAAATGAATGAGTATGTGAATGTTGGTGTGTGTGTGTGTGTGGTATTGGTAATACTACCATGGTTAGGTAGTTGGTTGATAAACTGCATCAGTAAATACTAGGGTCCTAGGCTGCAGATTGTTACACACCTAGCCAATAACCAGAGGTCAGAATCAAATCCAGTACTTTGCATGTGTGAGATAAACACCTTAACCATTATGCCAGTCCCACTCCTCCTTCAAACTTTGTAACATGTGTGTGTGTGTGTGTGTGTGTGTGTGTGTGTGTGTGTGTGTGGTAGATACTTCGACCATTATGCCAACCCCTGTACCCTTAGTCTGTAAGTGCGTATGTGTGCATGTTAGAGCATCTCTGGGTGGAGGAAATGCTTCTGCGACTCTGTGGGACAGCATGATGCAGCTTGTTTATGGATTAATTAATGTGTGTGTGTGTGTGTGTGTGTGTGTGTGTGTGTGTGTGTGTGTGTGTGTGGTATTGGTAATACTACCGTGGTTAGGTAGTTGGTTGGTAAACTGCATCAGTAAATACTAGGGTCCTAGGCTGCAGACTGTTACACACCTAACCAATAACCAGAGGTCAGAATCAAACTCAGTACTTTGCATCTGTGAGATAAACACCTTAACCATTATGCCAATCCAACTCCTCCTTCAAACCCTGTAACGTGTGTGTGTGTGTGTGTGTGTGTGTGTGTGTGTGTGTGTGTGTGTGTGTGAGTGAGGTAGATACTTCAACCATTATGCCAACCCCCTGTACCCTTAGTCTCTAAGTGTGTATGTGTGCATGTTAGAGCATGTGTGGGTCTGTGTAGGTGGACGGAATGCTTCTGTGATTCTGTGTGACAGCATAATGCAGCTTGTTTGTGGATGAATTAATTTGTGTGTGTGTGTGTGTGTGTGTGTGTGTGTGTGTGTGTGTGTGTGTGTGTGTGAGTGTGTGTGTGTGTGAATTGACATTCCCGTCCCCCACACTACTGCAGAGGTGTTAAAACTGTCACTGATCTGAGAGAGCCTTGCATAATCAATTCCTCTTGGACTACAAAAGAAAACCCTGAACAAAGACCTGTAATTTATTTATTTTTCTGGCTGTAGATGGATAACTTCTAAGTATAGTATAAAACAAGGTCTGACCCAAACATAAATGAGGGTGATTAGAGACAGAAAAGAAGCAGTCCTTTTACAGAAGGTAAAGAAGATAACAGTGACTTACACAAATCCCATTATATGTCAATGGCATGGGAATTCACAGTTACTTCCTTATGTCTGGCATGAGTCATACAAAGCATTATGGGAAAGAGAAAGGGTTGAGGGAGAACAAGATCATGTTGATATATCAAGCCCCATTGGTAGCCATGTTGTGGAAAACAGGCTAAAATTACAAATAAAGCACTTGAGTGATTTTGAGGTGTTAAAATAGGTCAGGAAACAAAGAAAGAGTGAAAAAAATGAGTTTTTTAGTTCTAGAGTGGAGTTTTCCTTTAAGGACTAGGAAGGAGGGAGGGTCTGCTGGTTTTAGTGAAATTCCTTAAAACATGATGCTACTAGATCACAACTTAATGTTTTATAAACCTAACAGTTACTCCTCTCTCCAATACATGTTGTGTTCTCTTCACCCTGATTAACACCTCAGCCTCACCTTGCTAGCTCCTGGGACAAACTCCTCTTATTCAGGTTGTAGTAGCTGTGCAGACCTGCTCTAAGTGACTAGTACTACCATGA
This sequence comes from Protopterus annectens, assembly GCF_019279795.1. Taxonomy (NCBI): domain Eukaryota; kingdom Metazoa; phylum Chordata; order Ceratodontiformes; family Protopteridae; genus Protopterus; species Protopterus annectens. Next base: position 1,308,008,182 of record NC_056747.1, read on the forward strand.
TGGGAGAGGGGAGGTCCAGACAAAGTAGTCTGATCCTAAACTTACTTCTTAATTTAAATGCTATTTTTTTTTCAAACGTCTTTAATGAATTATCACTTGTGACACAGACAAATTTACATTCATATAAAAGTAATCAAACTATATTAACATAACAAACATTATACTTCACATATATTCCTATCTATCATACAATCTAAGCAATATTACATAAATAATTCAATTCCTGCTTTTTTTCAACAAGAAACATCTTCATTTAATCGTCACTTACTACACAGGCAATCATACATTTATATAAATGAAAACAAAGCACACAGACACAATCCTAGTTGCAAGCATTTTACATCACAAACCATACTGACACACTTCCAGTTCCAAACATTATACATCACTTTAATCTACTCAATCTTTTTCACTCAAACATTACATAGCTAATTTAAGTCCTACTGCCTTTTAGGCCTCATTCCTCCCTTGTATGTATTGTTCCCACAATTCCCATTTTTATGTAGTTTGCTCCCACCATTTTCTAAAGAGCTCAATTCCAGTTGTTTTAACTCTGTTACTATATTTACTACTTCCAGTACTGTTTGTTTAGATTTTGATTTCCATTTTCTAGTAATTGCTTTTTTGCTGGCACCAGTATTAGACACAGCAAGGCCTTACTATGTCTTGGCAATTCCCATTCTGTATCATAGCTCAGAAAAATAATCTCCCTTGTCAGAACAAGTGCCCACCCAGCATCTCCAACAGTGCATTCCGTAGAGAAGCCTTCAAGTCCACCAACTCACTGCACTCCCAGAAAATATGTTCCCAATTATGTCTTTCTTCCCCTTCACACCTCCAACATTTACTGTCTACCTGAGGAAAAATTCTCTGGAGTCTACCTGGGGTATAAAAATATCTATGTAAACATTTCCAGGCAAAAATCCTAAATCTTCTAGACTTTGTTGCATATTTGGGAAACATACATATATCCTCCCATTGTTTCTTTGTGAATTGCTTATCTAACCTCTCTTCCCAATCCTTTTCAACCTCCTCTGATTGATTCTTATAGTTATCGTGCAATATTTTATATGCTCTACTAATTGCTCCTTTTTTAATGGTAGCTTCTGTTCTAGATTATTTTAAAAACTCTACCAATGCTGGTCTTTTGTTTAGGACTGCAGATCAGTGTGTGTGTGTACAGCTTTAAGAAGCTTTCTAGGGGCTTGCACAAGTGTATAAATATTGAGAATGTGCGACTCGCAAGACTGGCGGATGGACCCAGGTGTAAGCGTAGAAAGCAGGCAAACCAGAGATGGAATAACAGTATGTAAAACTTGCTGGAAGAAGAAAAGATTGGCTTCAACTGGCTTACAAGCTATGAGATTGTAATTCCAGGCAGTTCTGTACTAGCTGGAGTTGATATTTTGTCATCAGACTATCCTGAAGTGAGGAAACTAAGTAAGTACTTGATCCCTATAGTGTGTGCTGTACCATTATATACCTGGCTTCTCTCCACTTAATGGTTCACTGCTCCGTGGACCCTTATACGAACCTTACTGAATACAAATGTGTTTTCTCTGTATAAATAATGTTTTCTCTTGCTATTTATTTGTACTTATCTAAGGAGAACCGCACACACAGACTCAAAAAACATGTTTATTTCATCATGGTTTGGTGTTTCCTACATTTTAACACCTCTCTGGGACGATTTACAGTTTTTTTAATATTTTTATACATAATTTCTAAGTCTGACCACATGGGGTATGGCATCTTGAATTAATTCTGATCATTTAGTCTGCCTCATAATGCAATGCTTGTATGTAAAAAATTATGCCATGCAGGCCTATTTCTTCCTAAAGCTCCTGTCACCACATAGATTTTACATGCATACACTGCTGTCTTTCAGTCATTTATTTATTTATTTAAACATTTGTTGACCGGGAAAGTCTGACTAGGCTCCACAAAGCCTATTTTCAGTGGAGGCCCGGGGAGAAACGCTCCAGATGCATGTCTTTAGAATGTGGGAGGAAACCAGAGTACCCAGAGGAAACCCATGCAAATGCTGGGAGAACATGCAAATTCCACACAGAAGGCACCCCAGCCGGGAATCGAGAACCTCTTGATGTGAGGCGACAACATTAACCGCTACCAAAAAGTTAGCTTTAAGTAACATTTCATGCCATTCAATGCCTACTTAAAGCACAAACAGTGAAAATGCCACAGAGCAGACTTTCAAAGTGCTTTTTACTGCTGCTGCTTTTTAGACTGGCTAAACTGCAGTGTTTTGTGAAGCCTGAATTGTACTGTGATGCCCTGTGCGCTGGCCCAGTAATCAAGGAGCCTCAATCCTTACCACTAACACCAGTATGGGACGTGCACATTGGGAGGATAACAAGCACACATACAGTAAAGTACAATTTCCCTTAAGAGCACACAGAGATCACAGTCAGTCTGGGTCTGGTTTCTCCCTTTCTCTCCAGATCACAAATAAGACTCCCCACTGGCACAGTTATAGGGTTCAGATCTTAGCCGAGTAGTCAAGCCAAAATCTCCAGCACCCTCTCTGTCCAACCAGTGTTTCGTGTCCCTGCCCAAGTAGCTGACACACACACACTTTGAGATTTGAGTTATATACAAACACACATATGCTCTTGGAGAAGGCTGGTACAGGTTCACTAACTATACCCCCTTCTGCCCAGACCATAATGTTTTACCAACTGCCACCAACCACCCTTTTCAGCTACTATAGAGGCACTTACCAAAGGGTGTCCAATTGTACTGTGCAATGTTATAATCCAACTGGTAAGTGTCACTAAGACTTGAAGGCTATTTCGGAGTGGCTTGTAGAGTTTCACCAAATACATGCAAGTACTTTCGGAGCTTATATATCTGTAAGCAAATCAGCCACAATTAAAAAGTTTAAATATATTTAATAATAAATTATAAAAGCACAAGACAGTACTCATTAATTCAACACAGTGACAATAGAGAGTTCAGATTCACAGGAAATACTTTAAAACATTGTAGGACAGTCTCACATAAATATAGAAAACAGTTAATCTTACTATTTTCCTATCTATCTCTAAAAGAAATCACTGTACCTAAATCTTACTTAAGCTAGGCAAAGTGCTGGTGAGTTCTTAACAGGTCTGAAGACAAATACAAAATGCACCCACTTTCTCTGAGAGTTCTTAAATTAATGATACACATTACTGCTGAATTATCTCACATTACATCATTCTTGTCACCCCTGCCCAAGTTTTATAGGCTAGGAGGAACTTAAAATTTAACATGTTTATGTTAAAAATACTTCTCTCAGAAGCTGACAATTCTCTCTTTGAAGCTTGCCAGAAACTGGAAGTTGTAAACAATTACCTTGGAAACCTGTAATTACCTCTGTTTCTAGACAAAAGGAAAGCCTATAACTCTAGACACTGTGTCTGCTTTGAGCGGAAACAGAGACAACAGTGTAATAAACAAATTCCACTTATTTTATTACAGTTTGCAAGTTAACTCTGTATATCCGGCCTTTATCATGAAAACATACATTTGCATTGGCATATAGCTCATACACATTTCTGCTCCTTTCCAGAAGGGTGCACTGTGATTACATTTTTGAAGCTCAGCAGATAGCAGTTTTCCTACATGTGCAAGCAAGCATACAGATCACATTTACAAATTACAATAGGATTATTTACAAAATTCTATCTAGCTGAGCTGGCAGCCTTTACATGTACTACTTTGACTCATCTCCCATCCCCCTTCACACCTAACTTTCCTAGCTGTCAAAGTGCTATGGGTAATTTGAGATGTTACCACCTGTGATTGACAGCCCACAGCAGGAGACTTGACTCATGCACTGTTTCCTTGTTCTAGCCTTTACTTTCTGTATGGGTTGGGGAAGGACCAGGGAGCTGTGACTTCACAGCATGGGTGGGTTTTTAGGAAGTTCGTGGTCATGGAGATGTCAGTTTGGGGAAGGAATTGGCCAGAAAACTACCTGTATTCATTGGCTTTGATGATTACATCAATGAATTGGAGACTGCAGCAAGCTTTACCAGGGCGGGACAAAAGTTGTTTGAAAGTGAAACCAAACCACCACAGTACAGTATTTTTGTTTATTCACAGCAGGGACAGTAAATAGGGAGAAAAAAGACATAGTAGCTGTTAAATGAAGCTGAGTGAAAAATGGTTGACAGTGAAGCATCATCACCACCATCTCATACAAAAACAAAAATATGGTACCAACAAGGATTTTGTGATAATTGGCTGAATGATAGCGAATTAAAAGACTGGGTCAGACCGGACCCCACTAATCATTTTGCAGTTATATGCACTGCTTGTTCATCAAAATTGATGAATGCAAACAAAACTGGATTGCTTACTCACAAAGACAGCAAAAAACATGTGAAAAACCTTCAGGCAAAGACAGGTTCTCTGCAGACAGCAAAATTCTTCAGTAAGCCAAAAGAAGAGAGTCTGGACAGCAAGGTCGCTCATGCCGAAATCTTGCTTTCAGCATTTGTGGCGGAACACAGTATGCCATTTGCAAAAGCAGATCATTTAATCGAATGCTGCAAATAGATCTTCCCTGACAGCGTGATAGCACAAAAAATGTCGCTTAAACGCAGTAAGACTTCATATATCATACAACATGGCACAGCCTACCACGAACGACAAGACATCATATCAATTTGCAAGAGGCAGAAATTTTCTGTCATCATAGATGAATCAACAAATGTGTCTGTGTCACACATACTGGCTGTTATTGTGAGGTATTTTGATGAGCAGAAGCTTCAAGTAGTTGACTCACTTTTGGATCTTATAGAAGTTGAAGATGGAACAAGCGAAGGATTGTTTAGGCAATTTAAAAAACCTTTGACGGATGATGACATACCGCTGCAGAACATCACTGGGTTTGCGAGTGATAACTGTGCTACCATGATGGGTGCCCACAGTGGATTTCAGGCCAAGCTTCTAGGAGAAATTCCGGAACTGTTTGTTGTCGGCTGTGCCTGTCACTCTTTTGCACTGTGTGCTGATGCATCCACGAATAAATTGCCCTCCTGGATTGAAGCACTGGTGAAGAACATTTGTTTCTATTTTTCCAGATCAAGCAAGAGGAATATGCAGTTTGAACTTATACAAGAAGCTGTAAAGACTGAGAAGCACCGTATTTGAAAACTTTGTGAAACAAGATGGCTGTCACGAGGGGCAGTGATTAATAGTATAATTAAACAATGGGATGCTTTGATGCTGTTTTTTCAGTCAGAAGGTGCAACAGACAAAATATATGGAGCCAGTCATATCTTTCAGACAATGAATGCAGTAGGTACCAAGCACATGTTGTTGTTCATGGCCTACATTTTAAAGTGAACAGTATGACCATTGAATATCAGTCTGAACACTTCAGGCTACACAAGTTGTACTCAAGTATTATGAGTGAATACCAAAGTCTGCTTACTTTGTTTGTAAGACAGGACATTTTGAGTTCTCAATCTCTTGCAGACATTGATCCAACTGACACACGTACTAAAGCATCTGAATGAGATTGACCTTGGAAGATGATGTAATGCACAGTTGATCTGTCAAACTATTGCTCATAAGGAGCTGTGGTTCCGCCAGGATGCTCTTGCATTTCTAAAAGAGCTATGCAGCCAAATTAGAAAGCGTTTCCCTCTTTCAGAAAATGGCGTTATGGCACAATTGACAGTTATGGATCCAAAGACAGCTTTGAATGTGAACTGTGCTGTCAGACCATCAATCATTCCACTGACAGTCACTTTTAGCTAGACACATTGTCTGATGAATGGAACAAACTACCATCATTTAGAAGTTTTCTGGAACATTTAACTGACGCAGAGCCACCAGTTTTTTGGTACCATCTGAAGGAAGTTACTGGTGGCAACAATAAGCCCAAGTTTGCTGTACTTGGTGGGTTTATGTGTATCCTGCTGGCTTTGCCACATTCATCAGCTTCTTGTGAGCGTGTCTTCTCTCAAATGAACATTGTGAAAACAGCTCAAACCAATAAACTTCGATCTGAAACCGTCACAAACTGGCTTCTCACTAAGCAAGCAATCAGGCGTAGTGGTAACATTTGCCATACTTGGAAACTAGGCAAAGCTTTAGTAGAAGATGTTCGTGAAGGATGGTGTCATCAGAGGTGCTTGAGGCTGCAATCTGAGCACAAGGCCAACTCGTCAGATGTAACCGTTTACGATATAAATGATGACACCGATGTTGTTGATAGTATAGCTGTTGATATTAATTCATGACTCATGAATTCTTGCAATGTACATAGTTTTTTCAAAGTTTTTGTGTTTTCTTCATTACCTGTTTCACAAATATACTGAATTACATGTGAGTTGAAAGTAAAAACATGCATACACTTTTCTGTTTTCGATTAATTCACTCTAGTAGCTTCTAGTAGTTTTTTTCTCAAAAATCTAGTAGAAACTAAAAAACTTGAGTGGCAACACTGTGTGCGAGCCTGACTGTCATTTTGTAGTAAGCTGTTGAGAAGTAAGCATGTGTCTGTATAGTCTGTCTGTTAATCGGTTTGTTTTTATTTTGTAATGCTGCTATCCATTCTGATGTGTTTCTATGAAATAAAGCATATAAACAAACAAACTGCCTATTCAACATCTATACTAGAGAGGGATGAGTGACATGGTGTCAGAAGTGGCATGTCTAAAAGGTCATGGTGTCCAGATTCTTCAGTTCGAGACCGAGAGGCACTCAGTTAACATTGGAAAAATATATAAGAGTGAATCATTCCCACTGCATGTATAACTCGCAAAACAAGTCAGAAATGAATTTCAGGTAAAAAAAACTTGATCAAGCTATTTCTTATTTGCAAAATATGAAACGAAGCATTCAGAACGCTCTTAACGAATTTCTAAGTAACAGAAATATTCAATATTATGATATATTAACAGAAATATTCAAAATAACTACAGAAAATGTTTGAAATAAAGTCCATATTGCATAAAATGAATAAAATAAAGGAAACAACTGCATGTTTTCACTAAGCACTACTTTTTCGCATTAAACAAAGCTATTCAAGTTGTCTGAAGTGTATGAAGTGTTTGCATGTTTGTGCAGTATTACAGTACAGTTATTTCACAAAATACAGCCATTACAAAGCATATTTCGCAAAGTACAGTATTTCGAAGAGTTATTGTGCATTTGAGTTTTATACTGACTGTGTGTGCTTGTTTGTACATAATTACAAGGGCCATATTTTTCAGTGTGTTTGGGCATAATTTGTTGGCATGGTAGACAGATTTCGAAAACCAACTCCACTTGTGTTTGACAATAATATGCAGAGAACTAGAGAGTGTTTGAGCAAGAGTACGATATTTTCATACAGGCTACATTTGCTGATAAAGACGACCATATGACGGCATTTATTCTGCTTAATTTAGTTGGTTCAGAAGCCATAGAAAGGGGGCATTCATTTGTGTATGCATCTGCTGTCTTTGCAGGAGAGGGGGAAAACCATCATATAGTTATCCTGGCTGAGTCAATGGAGGACCCCGAGTTCTTAAAATGTAAATTTAGAAAAATATGTAACCCCCAAACGAATGTTACAATGGAAAGGCACTTATTTTACACAAGGGATCAAAAGCCAGGTGAAACTTTTGCAGCATATATAACTGATTTGAAAAACAAGGCTAAAACATGCAGATTTGGTGATTTAAGGGATGAGTTAATAAAAGACAGACTTGTGTGTGGTATTAAAGATGATGCTGTGAGAAAGATTTTGCTTCGTGACAGTGATTTAACTTTGAATAAAGCCACTGAGATTTGTCAGATGTATGAGCTTACAGAAAAGCACACAAAATGCTTACAAATGAAAGATACATGCTTCCAGTAACTTCTAAAGGCCATGTTAATAGTATGCAGCATGTGTTAAAAGAAACAGGCCCAATCACATGGCTGCAACTGTAAACCCTGCAACACTCTCTGGGAAACCCCATAACCTTCTGGTAAGTTAAGTTGCCGCTCTGATGCCAAATGCCACTGTTTTTTTTCTATCTTGGATACAAACAGATCCATTTGGCAAATTTTGCTTGACAAGAAATCCTTGTTGCTAACAACATTCAGTACTCTGTTTGGCAGGTACAGATTTCTGAGAATGCTATTTGGGATAAATTCTGTCAGTGAAGTCTTTCAATGTGCAATGGAGCAAATTTTTTCTGGGTATCCTTGTGCTATTATAGTACATGATAATCTAGTAGAAGGTAATGGTGAAACTGAGCATGACAGAAACTGCAAGAAAGTTCTGGAAAGAGCTCGTCAAGTGAATCTTAAGCTGAATCCTAAGACGTGCAAGTTCAGGTTACGAGAAGTTACTTATGTTGGTCATTTGTTTACCAGTTCAGGCTTATGATCAGACCCTTTTAAGCAAACAGCTATTCTTGAGATGCCAGCTCCAGACAATGGTCAAGCCCTTCAACGCTTTTTTGGCATGGTTAACTACCTAGGTAAGTTCATTCCAAACATAGGCCAACTAGCAGCACCACGCAAAGAGCTGACACACAAAGATGTATACTGGTCATGGTTGGAACAACACCAAATTGCATTTCATGTTCTCAAACAAAGAATTGCCAGCCCACCAACTCTCAAATACTATGATGTTCACAAACCAATTACTCTTTCCTGTGATGCTTCGAAATTTGGTCTTGGTGCAGTTATTCTTCAAGAGGGTCAACCTGTTGCCTATGCATCCAGATCTCTAACCCAAACTGAAATACAGTATGCTCAGACAGAGAAAGAACTTTTGGCGATTGTGTTTGCATGTTCGAATTTCCATGATTATATTTATGGTAGACCGATTCAGACTGAAACAGACTATTAATTACTAGTAACTATTTTGAGAAAGCCTATGCATTCAGCTCCAGCCAGATTGCAATATACAATGTTGAGATTGCAGAAGTACAGTTTCACTTTTGTCTACACAAAAGGCAAACTTCTTTATCTTGCTGATACATTATCCAGATCATCCGAAAATACCACTGAAGAGCATGAGAATGAGAACCTTGATTTTGAAGTCATGGAAGTCAGCAATATTTCTTCTACACATCTCGATGAACTTAGAAATCATACAACCTCAGATCCTGTTTTACAGAAGTTCAACCACTTTATCAATTGAGGATGGCCATAAAGCAATCGAGTTTACCTCTAGAAGTGCAACCTTATTTTCTTTACAGAGATGAAATTTTGTCTGACAATGGTATTGTTACAAAAGGTCCAAAAGTTGTTGTTGTTGTGTCTTTCAGCTTTTCCCAGTTAGAGGTCGCCACAGCGGAACTCCAGTCCGCTAATGATTGACAGTAGATTTTTATGTGCCGAGTTGCCAGCTCTGACGCACAACCTTCAACGAAGGTACGCCAATTCACGCATGTCTCCACACAGAAGACGCTCTAGCTGAGAATCGAACAGGACAACGTCTTACTGTGAGGCGACAACACTGCCGCAGCACCACCACCGCAGCAGTGGTTCCAAAGTCTTTGCAACAAGAGTATATTGCTATCTTGCATTGTGGCCACCCAGGAACCGATTCTACTAAAAGGAGGGTGGAAAGGACTAGTATTTTGGCCTTCTATGTCACAAAACATTGAGCCAGTACTTTCACCTTGTTCTGTATGTAACAGTACAAAGCCACATCAACAAAAGGAACCACTTCAACTAAATCAGATTCCTGAACTACCTTGGTCGACAGTAGCCACTGGCATTTTCAAGTGGAATGGTCAACATTATTTGGTGTTAGTAGACTCTTACTCTAATTGGTTCGCGACTGACCTACTTCCTAACCTAACATCTAGTACTATCATTACTAAGATGAAGCATCATTTTGCAGTCCATGGTAGTCCACATAAAGTTATTTCTGATGAAAGTACACAGTTTACAAGCCAGCAATTCAAAAGATTTGCCGAAGAGTGGGACTTTACTCATGTTACAAGTAGCCCTGAGTACCCAAAGTCAAATGGTTTGGCAGAACGTGCAGTTTAAAGCATGAAACAGTTACTAGTGAAGTCAAAACGAGACAACAGTGATGCTTTCCTGAATCTCTTGACTCTCAGAAATATTCCTCGTGATAAACATCTTGGTTCACCTGCCCAGAGACTTCTGTCAAGGCAAACCAGAACTACCTTACCAATCAGTAGTCATTTATTGGTTCCAAGTGCTAAGAATAGCAGATTTGTGAAAGCCCATCTGTTAAAGAAACACCTAGCCCAGATGTCTTATTACGATAAACCCAGTAAAATGCTCAATCCATTACCTGAAGGAGAGACAGTTAGGATGCAAACGTGCAAAGGTTACAATTGGATTGGTGTCATAAAGAGTATTTGCCCAAGGATGAGACTGTACATTGTGGAATTACATGGAGTAGAGTTAAGGTGGAACTGGAAATATTTGCGGGTGTCCGAGCCTGTACCACAGCACCTAGCCTGTGAGAAAGACTCTTTATCTCAGAGTGAGTTGTCCAGCATTCCAGTTCCTGAGAACGTTCTAGTAAATATTCCTGTTCCTGAGATGAATCCCGAAGTTCCTGATACCAGTTGTTCACCGAAGACCATCCCTGTTGCTAAATCCAATTCTGAATACTATGTTATAAACTTTCAAGACTGAAAAAACAAACTAGCGAAAACCACCGCTAATTCAAAAGCCAAGAACTCGACTCAGGCCAGTCCAAAATGTAAAAAACATGAAAAACAACAAATTTTATTAAGCCACTGTAAAAGCTTTTCGTTAGGACCTTGCACTAACTTCTTCAGACAAGCAAAACATTCACACCATTACAAGTGAGTTTAAATACCAGCATTAAAACACTTAACCATGCCCCTTGCTCTCTCTTTAGCTCCTTAAAGGTACAGATCACAGCTAACTAAGGTGCATTTGCAATTCTCTATTAAAATAAAAAAATCACTATTAACATAATAAAAAATTCATACACTGAGACTGTAATAATAGCAGGCTTTGAAACTGAAAGAAAAAAAACCCAATATTTTGATTATTAAACTGTATAAAGTAGATAAATATGTAAAATATATAAAATAACGATGTTCAACCTACAGCATAAATACTAATAATGGATGTTACTAGATCAGGTCGTATTTCCAGACCATGTTACAGATAAACGGCAACTTGGACATGAACATTGTGTTTGTTTCTAATGTCTGCATTATTGCATATCTTATTCCAATGTCATTTCATTAAAAACAGTCTATTTAAGAGGGAGGATGTAGATCAGTGTGTGTGTGCATAGCTTTAAGAAGCTTTCTAGGGGCTTGCACAAGTGTATAAATACTGAGCACATGTGTGAGTCTGACTGCCATTTTTGTAGTTAGCTGTTGAGATGTAAGCATGCATGTAAGGACTGTCTGTAACTAGTTTGTTTACATTTTGTAATGCTGCTGTCCATCCTGATGTGTTTCTATGTAATAAAGCATATAAATGAACTACTCCACCTGTTCTTCATCTATACTAGACAGGGACAAGTGACAGGACCCCCTATTTCTTTCTCTTTGCCTATATACTCTGATACCAATACCTGATAGGAAAGGCCAGCTCTAACCTGCAGTCCAAATAAATTCTTTGCATATTCCCATTCTATCATCTTTCCCTCTCTAGTGATTTGCTCCCAAAACCTTGGCTCCTTTGCCAGTTTTCTCCAATAAATTCTGACCCCCTCTTGCCTATTGTCTGTATCCCAAATTGCAATCATACTTATTGGCAGAATCTCCTTTCTGTATTCCCGTCTTGGTTTAGTTCTTAGAATACTTTCTGCTACTTTATGGATATAATATTCTACATGATTATTGTTACTCTCTCTTGAAGGCAGCTTCCCAAGATGACAGAAGTTTCCGCAGTGTAATGAAGAATTTCACTGCTGCATTATCTGTTTGGGTTATTCTATACTGTTGACAGTACAGTGGTATTATTTAATTGCAAGAATAAAACCAGACATATTATCAGCAGAAGAGAAATGACAAATTATTAGCACAGTACAGTCACCTAAACTCACTACTGAAGTATTATGAAAAAAAAAAAACAGACTGCAGTGCTGGTCACCTGTAAACAGGTGTAGCCAACCAGGGTTTACTTTGTGTATTTTTCTGTCTTGCTGTGATTCACACTAAGTTGATAATCATTCTCTAAGCACAGCTGATTCAGTGATAAAATTCTGCAAATCTCAGCATGAATAAGGAGAAAAAAAACTCTTAAGTACACTTTATTTTTCAAGGTAAATCAAAACACGAGATTGCTTGCCAACACAGCAAATCCAGATGCAATAGAGTTGCAGCAATGGTTTCAACAACTCTAAACTTCACAGATGCAGGAAAGCAGTCAGATACATGTACATAACGTGTCTCTGTTGATCACATTGTTTTTCCCTCACTAAAATGCACAGCAATGCTTCATTCAGAAAATAAGCAGGCTATACAGTATCACCTTACTGTATAACACACTTAATTGAAAGACACCCATCCCTCCCCAAAAATAAGGTCATCTGCTGTCAGAGGTATCAAGCGTGCCCCTGAAATGAACAGTGCACCACCTTGCTTCCATTCAGCTTGCCATTTATTTGACTCTGATTTACACTTAGGCTTGCTAACTTGGTGCACATCTCTCTCTCTCTCTCTCTCTCTGAATCAAATGTCTGCCAGTGCTGTGACTATACTGACCTCAGTACTACATCTACTGAGCAATATGGTGGATATCTATCAATATGGTGGATATTTATAAATGTGGTGGATATCTATCAATGTGGTGAATATATATCAATGTGGTGGATATCTATAAATATGGTGGATATCTATCAATATGGTGGATATCCATCAACATGGTGTATATCTATCAACATGGTGGACATCTATCAATGCGGTGGATATCTATCAATGCGGTGGATATCTATCAATGTGGTGAATATCTATCAATATGGCAGATATCTATCAATGTGGTGGATATCTAACAATATGGTGGATATCTATCATATGGTGGCTATCTATCAATGTGGATATCTATCAATATGGTGGATATCTATCAACATGGTGGATATCTATGAATGTAGTTGATATCCACTCCTCATTTCTTGATACACTGGAAAGTATTAGGGTACAACCCAACACCCTAATAATGGGTGATTTCAACTACCCCACCATTAACTGGGAAAACTACTCAAGTACCAACTCTTTTGCTCAACGTTTTCTAGAATTCATAAATTCCAATGCCTTGGATCAACGTATTCACACCCCCACCAGGGGCAGCAATATCCTAGACCTGGTCATTACCAACATGGGAAACCAGTGTTCCACACCAGAGGTCAATTCCTCATTGGTCAGATCCGACCACAAGCTTATCAGCCTAGACATCTACATCCCACCCCCACCCCCAATTAGGGAAACTATCGTAAAAAAGAGTAAAATCCCATGACTGGTGGAACTCCCTGGTCAACCTCAGTAAGAAGCTGAGATCCCTCATAAAATCCTCCAAAGCTAGTTATGAAAACAAAATTGCCACTGACTCTAAAGACAACCACAAAGCATTCTATCACTATGTCAAGAATCTAAATGGGAACACTCAGATCTGCTCTGAGTTACAGCACAATGGCACTAAATATACAGAACCAACTGATATTGCCAACATCCTAGCAGATAGGTTCAGTACTAAATTTACTCCCCTCTCACCCCCTAGAGGGCCCATCTCTATACCGGAAGAATGCAAAGCTCCTATAATCATGGCTGCACAGGTAAAAAACACACTCTCCAAAGCCAAGAACACAGCATCCATGGGACCTGACAATATCCCAGGCTGCGTTCTACACGAACTACAGAATGAACTGGCACCCTACATAAGTACCATGTTCAATCATAGCCTCACCTCAGGCTTTGTACCCACTGAATGGTGCACCGCGACAGTTATCCCACTCCACAAAGGGGGAGCCACAACGGACCCCGGGAACTACCACCCCATTAGCCTGACGAGCCTGGTCTACAAGGCCATGGAACGTATCATCGTGGAACTCATAAACAAAGACATTGGTAATCTCCAAACTCTGGACCCTACCCAGTTTGGATTTGTAAAAGGCAGATCATGTCTCCTAAACCTGATTGACTTCTTTGAAGCAGTCAACAAAGCCATAGATGAGGGTAAAATGGTTCACACAGCTTATCTAGATCTCGCCAAGGCTTTCGACACCATCCCCCACTCTGGAATTATAGATAAGCTCACTAAACCAGGTATAAATCCCTATGTCACAAGATGGGTTGCCAACTGGCTCACGGACAGAACCCACACTGTGAAAGTAGCGGATTCCAAATCCGACATCAGACCAGTGACAAGTGGAGTACCACAGGGTTCAGTCCTGGGTCCTCTCCTGCTTGGTATCTACTTCTCTGAAGTGCAGGCCAACACAGAAGGTCTTTGGCTAACAAAGTTTGCAGATGACTGCAAACTAGGAGCCATAATCGAAACTCCTAATGATGTGGACAAACTACAAAAGGGCCTCACTGAGACAGATACCTGGTGTCAAAGCCATGGCCTGAAGCTCAATGCCAAAAAGTGTACTGTCATCCCCTTTGGTAAAAACTCTGTACCCATGAACTGCCACATAGCTGGTAGTCTACTTAATGCCGAAAATGTGATAAGAGACCTTGGGACACAGGTGGACAGTAGTCTCTCCTTTGATAATCACATTACCACATGGTCAGGAAATCCTTCTACATGGCTCATCTCATCACAAAAGGATTCTCATCCAGAAAAAAGAGGTCATTGTTCCCCTCTACTCATCACTCATTAGACCCATTATAGAGTACAATGCCCCTTTTGGTATGTACCTCACAAGACATCTACAACAACTGGAAAGACCACAGAAATACCTCACAAAGAGGATTACTGGCCTCAAACAGATGCCCTATGCAGACCGTCTCAAAAAACTACAGCTTTACTCCATCGCATATCGCCTACTCAGGGGCGATCTCTGCCTAACATACAAAGCTATGTCAAACCCAGAGCTGTTGGACATGCTCCACTTAAAGAAATCCCAATCCCTCTGAGCTACACGCTCTAGGGACCTAAACCTTGTCACCACAATAAACAGAACATGCTGGAGGGATAGATTCCTGTCCCAGAGAGTTCCCATACTCTGGAACAGACTACCTATCTATGTCAAACAGAGCTCCTCATTAGCACTCTTCAAGAAAAATCTTGATGATTGGATGGGAAATGGGAAATTCACCCCGGGGATCACTTCTGTGGCTCTGCTCGACAGAGGCACAGGAAAATAATTTTCTTGGGTGGCGAAAGTCAGGGTACATTTTTTGGCTAGGCTTGTATGGGCCCTAGGGCTGATAGCCTAGTACCTACCTATGAACCTATGGTGGATATCTACGAATGTGATGGATATCTATCAATATGGTAGATATCTATCAATGTGGTGGATATCTATCAATATGGTGGATATCTTTAAATGTAGTGGATATCTATCAATATGGTGAATATCTATCAATGTGGTGATATCTATAAATATAGTGGATATCTATCAATATGGTGGATATCTATCAATGTGGTTGATATCTATCAATAAGGTGGATATCTATCAACATGGTGGATATATATTAATGTGGTGGATATCTATCATATGGTGATATCTATCAATGTGGTGGATATCTATCAATATGGTGGATATCTATCAACATGGTGGATATCTATCAATATGGTGGATATCTATCAATGTTGTGGATATCTATCAATATGGTGGATCTCTATCAACATGGATATCTATCAATATGGTTGATATCTATCAGTATGGTGGATATCTATCAACATAGTGGATATCTATCAATGTGGTGGATATCTATCAATGTGGTGGAAATCTATCAATATGGTGGATATCTATCAATTTGGCTACCTGCCTCTGAATCTCATCCAGTGAACAACTGCCACAACTTGTGAAATAAAAGATATACTTTTCTCTAATATGCTGAAATATTAGGTCCATCTCTGAGGCATACATGGATAAAAACACAGCTATGACCCAGACAACGTACAGTTGTGTCTACTTACTAGAAATGAAGGCGTCCCAGTGTCTTCACTGCTGCAGTACTAATGATGTGTGTTATTCTTGCTGTGGTAGCCCTTTGCCAGCCCAAACATCAGAAATTTTAAGCCCTCCTCCTTGGCTAGTGGATGCTCTGCACCTGCCGTCAAGAGATATGGTTATAAGGGTCATTAGCCAGCACCATCTTACAGGTCTTTCTTGCCTCCAAAGGAGGTCCCAGGTTTGAGCCCCACGTCAAGAGCAAAAGGCATCAAAAAATCCCCAGTGTACTGAAGAAGCTTGTTGCCTAAAGACCTAAAGGAATGGGGGGGGTACAAGGGTAAGAGACAGGTAAGCCCCCCTAAAGATCTCAGTCCTGTCTTGACAGAACCTGAGCTGTCTGTGAACCTCCATAGTGAATGGAGGATACATTCTCTATTTTGTGGGTGAGGAAAGAAGGCAGGAATACGTTTGAATGAGTAAAAAAAAAATTTTTGATTTTTCCCTTGGAATCCCAGCTTGTGTAGGAGATCTCAAACCCAAGCAAGAGATTCTTGACACTTTGAAAAACACTCTGCAGAAATAAACAAGTCATCTAAACAACGAAAAATGTGGATACCTGGTAGTGTAAATGATCTATACAACTGGTGTAGACACTTTGTGAACACTTTTGGTGGAGTGAATTGACCAAAGGATAAGGCAGAGAACTGATAATGTGATCCATACACAAAACTTTAAGAAACATCTGAAGTCTCGTTGAATAGGTATGTGATGATAAGCATTTTAAATCTATTGTTACCAAAAAACTTAAATGAGGAAGAAAGGGTAACAGGTTGTGAAGTGACAGCATTTGGAATTTGGGCACTATCTCATATTGGTTTAGGAAAGAAAGATCCAGGACTTTCAGGACTTTTTTATCTTTGGTGCCAAAAACATCCTTGAAATTGGGAATGAGGAACTGGCTTGATTACTCCTTAAGACAAAGTGTGTTGTAGGATGGGGCCGGGGATTAGAGAAGTTGGGTCTGGTGGAATTTCCTCCCACTGCCATCTGTAATCTTGTTGAATGATCTTCAGTACCCATTTGTCTAAAATTACTGTTGCCAAAAACAGAAATGGAGAGTCAGACTTGCTGGAAGGGAGAAGGGACTGCCAGGGTGGAGGTGGGGGTGTGGACATGGTCGCTTACACAGAACGTTATGGTGAATACATAACTTCTTTTTTGTGTTGTCCATCTTCGCCTTCATTCTTACCAGGATGGGTTTGGATCCGATCTTCTGATCCGACTCGGCCTTTACATACAAGCTCGAGGTCTGCCACTAGCTCGTGGCTAAACCCTATCACAGCATGCACCAGGAAAGCTGCCCAGATCTTGTTTGCAGTAATAATAACAGTAAGAAAAATAAGGGTAGTTTAATAATTCAGACAGCAATAAAGAAGGCCAGAGAATAATGATATCCAAGTGTACCAACTCGGTCTTCCAGGAGTAAAAAATGGCAGGGGGAAGGAGGGTGGGATGTAAGAATGAAGGCGAAGTTGGACAACACGCATGGAATGTTATGGTGAGTACATAACTTTATGTGTTGTTATTCCTATCTTGCTTTCATTCTTACCAGGATGGGACAGCATCCCTAGTACCACCTTTCTTGGGTGGCTCAAGGGAGAATATCTTCAGAATCATGGAACCAAAGGAAGCCCTGTTCCTGGAGGCCAAATCGACTTTGTAATGAGTGATAAAGGTATGTGGCCTTGCCCATGTTGCCACAGTAGAAATGGTATCAACTGGAAGTCTAGCCAAAAAGGAGGAAAAGGTTGCAATGGCTCTTGTACAGAGGGCTTTAACTCTATTTGGGAGATCCCTGTTCTAAGACTTATAGATGAAGGTTATCCAATCTGAAAGCCATTTTGAAAGTGTCACTTTAAAGACTGGAGTACTTTTCTTTGAATCTGAAAATATATAAATAGCTGGTCAGATTTTCTAATTTCTTTGTCCTGTGTAAGTAGAAACATAATTGTCTGTGCACATCCAGCTGATGTAACATGTATACTGCCTTATTCCCGTAATTTGGGTAAAAGACTGGCAGCTCTATAGATTGGTTGAAACTTGACTCTGAACATACTTTTGGCAAAAAGGAGGGGTTTGTTTGTAAGGAAACCCTGTTTCTGTGGAAAAGCAAGTAGGAGGGCTTTACTGACTAGGCTTGCAGCTCTGACACTCTCCTAGCAGAAGCAATAGCTATCAAAAGAATAGTTTACCATGTCAAAAACTTCAGTTCGCAAGATGATGCTGGCTCAAAAGGGGAAAAATTAAACAAGATAGGATGAAATTTAAGTCCCATGGTGCTGGGGGGTCTCTGACATGTAGTCGTAGTAATAAAGTAGCTTTCAGAAACATCTTGCATAGCCTATGAGCTATAACGCTGAGGCCAGATTCACCTATATGAAAACTAGAAATCGCTGCTAGTTGAACTCTAATAGCAGCTGCCGCTGCACACTTGTTTAATCATTTTTCCAGGAATTCTAGAATGGAGATGACTGGAGTAGTAATGGGATTGATGTGATTACCAGAAGCCCATATAGAGAATCTTTTCCATTTTCTTCTATATATCTTTCTTGCTGAAGCCTTATGGGAAGAAATTACAATGTGTTTCACTGATGAAGAGAGGCTAGGAAACCGGGCTATGGTTGGAATCGGAGCAGCCAAGCTGTCAGTTTGGGGATTTGGAGGGAAGGATGTAATGTTCCTGATGCATGAGTCAGAAGGTCTTGAACTGGGTCCAGAATCCAAGGCTCCTCCGAAAGATGAGGCCATAGGAAGGAGAACCAGAACTGACGAGGCCAGTAGGGGGAGATGAGTATCAAGTCCCTTCCCAAGCAATTGGCTTTCTGAAGAACTTTGGGTATTAGTAAAAAGGGAGGAAAAGCACAGAGGAGACCCAAGGGCCAATTGTGAACAAGTGCATCCTTTGGTGATTCCACCCTGAGGGGGGATAAGGGCAAAGTAGTTGCTGCATTTGGGATTCATGGATGTCGCAAAAAGGTCGCAGCAAGGCTGGCCCCATTTGCGAAAAATGTTTTCCGCTACCTCCAGTTTTAGGGACCTCTTGTTAGGCAACAGAATCGCTCTGCTGAGTCTGTCTGCTATCACACTGGATTTCCCCCGGATGTGTGTTGCTATCAGAAAATGTTGGGAAGAAGTCACCCACTGCGATACTCTCATGGGCCTCTTGACAAAGGGGGTACAATCTGGTTCCTCCTTGATTGTTTATGTACCATACAACTGACATGTTGTCTGTCTATATTGCTATAGTTCCCAGCGGAAGAGAGTCCTGGAATACTTGCAACGCTAGAAGCACCGCTGTCATCTCTAGAACACTGATGTGCAAATCGGCCATGTGATCCTGCTAGGTGCCTTGGAGTGTTTTTCCCAGATAATGCCCCCCCCCCCCCCAATCTGAGAAGCATCCATGGCCACTGTGGCCAATGGTTGGGAAGTACAAATAGTCGTTCTAGCGTCACATGGGTGGAGTCAAGCCACCAGCAAAGGTCTTTCTTGCAAGTTTCTGTTGAAATTATTTTCTGGGACATCGGCATGATGTTAGATGCAGAGTACCAGTGACATATTCCAAAAATTCAAAAGGTACTGTACACATAATTAGGAAACACTGAGATATTATGACCACGAATACTGAACTAAAAAAATATAGTAGGGGAGGCCCCAAGTGTTGTGTATAAGAAGAAGTAATTGAAACAGCTATTATGCTATCCTAAGCATATTACAGGATTTAGGCATAATAGATATAAAAAGAATGATAATAGTTATGCTACTAGACCATGTCATGGTTGTAATTATTGTAACTATATAGATGGATCAGGGGAAGTTTAGCACCCAGATCAGGGCAGGGTTTATAGGTTCAGTGTTGATGCTACTTGTAATACCACCCATATAGTCTATCTGTCAGTATGTATTACTTGTAAGAAATTCTATGTAAGGAAAACAGATAGACATTTGAGGGAACGTATATGGAAGCATCTAAATGATATTAGGAATGCTACGTTGAAGAATGCCCTAGCTAAGCGTGTAACAGAAACTTCATCAGCACATAGGTTTAAGTTTTCAGTTATTGATAAGGTAGAAGAAAGTTTAAGAGGGGTTATATACGGAATGAGACAGAATGTTTGGAAAGTAAATGGATAATTAGGCTAAGAGCAGATATTGGCTCAGGTCTTAATGATAAGGTACTAATAAAGCCTATGCTGAAACCACGTCCACTTCTTAAGTAGTATAATGACATGTAATAATATATGCATGGTGGTTATATATATATGCATAAAAAAATATGTGATTTAGAGCTTTTGTTAAGAAAGATAGGAGCATGTAAGTTATAAATGTAATTATAGATGTTTTTTAGAGCTGTGTCTTTTTAAAAAGTAATTAATTCAATGGAGAATGTGACTAATTTCCCTTTATCTAATGAGGGTGAAACAGTTGATTTTATACATCTGAAGAAGCAGTTTTGTTACTGCGAAAGTGCTAATGGTTGACTTGCTGAATAAAAATTAATTGACTTTATGAATGAGAGCCTGGTCTTGCTTTGCCATTTTACTTTTTGTTGGATTTCTCTTGAGTTTGGTGAAGCATTTGTTCAGTACACCTTGGTTAATTTGGTTTCTTTCTTGAGGAAGTCTGGCCATCATCATTTTTTAATCTAATTCTGCTCCTATAAGTATGACATGCTGTGAAGGCCGCAAGGCAGATTTCTTGTAGTTTATTTTAATTCCTAGCTGAGAGCAGAGCTGCAAGGTAGTGTATCTTGCTTTTAGTAGTAGATACTTGGTGGTGGTGGTTAGGAGCCAGTCGTCTATGTCTGGAAAGCCCCGGAATCCTAGGCGTCTCAGGTGAGCCGCAACTACTTCCATACATTTGTTGAATACTCTGGGGCTGTAGTGAGACCAAAGGACAGAGCTTGAAACTGGTAGTGACTGGCTTCCAGTCGAAAGTACAGGTGTCTCCTGGATCACCTGCCCATTTTTATGTGGTAGTATGCATCCTGGAGGTCTATTGAGCACATCCAATTGTCTTGTCCCACAAAAGGAAGTATTGGCTGCAGTGTTACCATCCGGAACTTGGACTTTTTTACTGATTTGTTCAGATTACTGAGATCTAGAATTTGTCTCCGGTCTCCTGTTTTCTTTGGAACTAAAAAGAATCTTGAGTATGTTCCGGATTCTAACTGGTCTGTGGGGACTGTTTGGATGACTCTTTTGTCTAGCAACTTTTGAATTTCTAACGTTACCTGTTCCCTTTGACTGGGCAAAACATCTGGGATATTTTTCATGTTTGGTACAGGGAAGGAAAAGGGGATGGACTAACCTCTGGATATGATGTTTTGTACCCACTTGTCTTTGGTTATTTGTTGCCAGGCCTCTGGGTACAAAGATAAGCAGACCTTGACTGCCTCAAAAGATGGACCTTTCAGGAGAAAGTAAAAAGTAGACAAAATGATC
>NC_056747.1:1308032221-1308104721 GCF_019279795.1 Protopterus annectens
CTCAAGAATAGAATATACAAACATAAAAATTATATAAAAATAAAAAACAAAAATAATGCTTTGTTTAACCATTCCCTGAATTGTTTGAATTTTAAAAAGTTTGTGTTTGGTATTTTGGAGGATGTAAAACCTGAACCTCGCGGTGGCGGGGTGACCAGAGAAATTTGTTAAAGAAAAAAGAAACTGAGTGGCAGATAAGATTGGCAGCTATGTTCCCCCTGGGGATTAATGACTCTATATCTATCATTCCTATGCTACATGAAAAAGCAAACAAAATTTGATTTGTCTTGTTATGGTTTTTGACAGGAATATACATATAAATATACATACATATATACAAGATACAAAAAAAACCTTTTATGAGAAATGTTTTAATAAGAAGTTTTTTATACTGGTAAAATATTACATGTTCTTTTAAACAGAATGGGGGTGGAGTTTTTTAACAGTCTATTGGGTAGTTGCATCTTTGTGACATTCAATGTTTGGATTGGTTAAATGACTTGTCTATCATGTTTACTATGGTTATATAAAGTGCTTTTGACTGTTGACTCCTTTTAGGAGAGCTAAAAGGGCTTACCAAAGAAAGATTCTCTGTCGCCCTGATTCTTCGGACCCCCTCTGCTGCGTGGACAGCATCTTCCATTACCACATCCCCATCTGCCGCTGGGGGAAGGTTCACCATGTGTGTCCTGGAAAGCTCTCTGAGACTTTCGAAACCACATTTTCCCACTTCCCTTCTGACCTTTGGGATACGGTCTAGTAATTAGGGGAAAATGGACTCCTATGGCAGACAGAGTCTTTCCTTCTTACTCACACCTGGTTAGTGTGTCTTTGACTTTTTCGGCCCAAACACAGATGAGCCATCGAATAAAGCCTTCACAAAGGAAGATTTAAAGGGTTCCATTAAATCACACAAGCGCATCCAAGAATGCCTGCTTAGGGAAATTCCTGAACCCGCTGCTCTTCTTGCTCCATTTGCTGCATAAGAGATCAGTCTCTTAGAGGAGTTGACTACTGAATTTAAGGTAGAGAGCTGAGAGGAAACTTTGTTAGAAACCCCTTCAGCTACTGAACCTCGGAGAGTATCGCCTAACTCTTTTAGGAGGTCTTTCTGCAACCTAGTAAAATGGGTTAGGTAATTCAGTGATCTGACAGCAAAAGTTGCTGAAGACAAAATGCGCTTTCCACATCTGTCCATCATATGAAACTCGTTGATCCATGGATTAACAGAAGAAGATGTCTCTGAGAGTTCCTTCTTGGTGGCTGCCGCCACCACCATGGCATCTACAGGGACTCCTTTAGTTAGAAAAGGTTTGTCTACTGGGGATGTGATAAACTTATTTGGCCTCCTAGGAACAGGTTTCACTGAATCTGGAGGCTCTCACACCTTCCAAGAAACTAGGTCCATAAGCTCTTCGAAAGGTGGAGACACCCAAGGAGTGGAAGGGTGAGATCTAAAGGCCTTCAGGTACACAGACTCCTCTGTCAAAGGGTTAGTGGACTTCCAGCCACCTCTCTGCCTAAGCATTTCTAGGATGCCTCCAAAGGAGACATTATTAGGAGGTAACAGTGGGGACCCTTCAGCTTCATCGAGGTCCGTATTGGAGGTGCTTCCTCTTGCACTGTCTCTTTTGAGGGATCTCCTCAGAGGGGGTACTCTGGAAAGTTTTGGAAGAGTGGGGGGTGGCCTTTGGGGCATCCTAAGGTCTATGATCTCTGCATCCCTGTGGAAACAATAGAGGCAGACACCGGTGCTTTGGGGGGAGGAATGTCCACAGATGACAGTGGAACTACCTGTGTAGACAGTACTCTCTTCATCACCTGAAAAGCCCCCTGCCCCTGTCCGAGGAAGTTCCTGGATCCGAAGACATGGAGGGAATCCTGGAATCAAGGCCGATGGGCCTGAGGCCAATGTAGGAGCCGAGCCCACCAGAGCCGATGGCCCGAGAGACAAAGCCTAATCCGACAACTGTCTCCCCGAACTTGACCGGAGAGCATCAGCCCCTAGACTCCTTGAGTTCCGATGGAGCAATGGTCGGATCTGAAGAGCCTGAAATAGGTCTCGGATCCGAAGGTTCCACTATTATCAGTTCAGAACATTCAGGCTCTGAAGTCCGAGGTCGGATCAAAGGAGGAATCGGCACAGAAGAGGAGGATGTGGTTGGATCCGAAACCCTCCGGGTTGGATCTGATAACTTGGCCAGTGCTGGTGTCCTTAATAGCCTCTGTACCACTCGATCCACGTCATGATCAGATAAGCTCCTGGAAGATCGAGTTGAGGGGGCTGGAGACTTGGAAGGATGTAAAATGGGTGACCTTAGGGTCAGAGAGAATGGCTCCAAGACTGGGGACTGGCTCCAAATCTAAAATTCCACTGGAACCGAGACACATTGTGCCTGGGCTGTAGGTCTGTCGGATCCAGTGTCGAAGTTTTTGCGATCTTTTTTGATGGCTCCGATGGAGCACTGGAAGAGGAAGATCTCTTCTCAGATTTATCAGATTTTGGAGAAGGAGATTTGTCAGATTTCTGCAAACCCAGACCTTTTGTATTGCCTCTGAGAAGGAGATTTTTAACAGTCCTTTCAATATTAATTTGTTTTTCCTCTCCAGGAGTGCTCTGTGGCTAAAGGAATGGCAGATAGAGCAAGACTCCTGGAGATGGACAGCTCCAAGATAATAGACACAAATTGTGTCTATCAGTCAATGACATTTTTGTCCACGTTATAAAAGATATATATATATATATATATATATATATATATATATATATATATATATGTATATATATGTGATTTATTTCTTTTAAAGAATTGAAGGGAGGGCAAAGCCCTCTAACTTAAATGGGCTAAGGGGATAGCAGTTCTCTAACTCAAACAAACTGACTATCTGAATAGAAATAACAAGCAGAGGGGAACCAACAACCAAACAGAGGGAGCCCTCTAACTTAAATGGGTTAAATAAACTTTTAAAGAAAGAGCCGGGAAGGGAAAACAAGGCCTAATCGAAGACGATGGCCAACAGCAAAAAAACCCCACAAAAGGCACAAGTACACCAAGCAATACCAAAAAAATTATAATTTTAAACAATTAACAATGAGACTAAGCAACTTTTATGCAACAGAGAATAATAGATATGTTATACTTAGCCAGAGCTAGCAGAACAACCACCCAATCTTGTTTAGCGGCAAATGAGATCTGAGGAGCTTTCCTGGTGCATGCTGGGTTAGGGTTTAGCCATGAGCTAGTGGAAGACCTTGAACTTATAAAGGCCGAGTCGGATCCAAGGATCAGATATGAACCCATCCTGGTAAGAATGAGGGCAAGATAGGACAACAATACATCAGTTATTCTGACGTCTTTGACTGGCCTTTGTTTTGGGCGGTTACTGTTTTCTTTTTGGAACCCCTTGCCATTGCTTTTTAAACATCTGTTTACCAGCATTTTACTTCTTTAACAAGTGTTTTGTATTTACCAGTATTTTGTATATTTTACCAGTATTTTATTATTTGCCAAAAAATTTTCATCAGGATTTCCCTAGGAAAATTTGGAAAAGAAGGGCTGAAAAATGTGAGAGGTTCTCTGAATCAATTTACCCCTCTCATCACATTTCTGATAGCCATTGCAGCAGAGGGTCCAAAACTAACACTATCCAAAGAAGAATTTAAAAACTCATTCTTTGCATCTTCACAGAGGTTTTAGGAATGCAGCTACACAAACCTTCTCAAAACAGTTCCGGTGGCCACATCCCTGGCTGGAAGAAGTACCTACAGAATCTTATACACACTTAAAACAATGAGTTGTGACCTGTGAAATGGAGGAATCTAAACCACTCAGGCAAATTATTTCTCTCAAGAAGGAACTGCAGGTAAAATGTCCCGCTTTCACAATTAGAATAAATTTTAACATACAAGTCTAACAATTCAAAATTCTGAAACACAAAGTTGGAGAAGCATACACTTTCTCCTATAAGCAGCAGCTGGATTAACTAAGATTATAGCTGCTAGGGCACGTTCGATAAAAGTATATAACAGCTATAAAAAGACCGAGGAATCTTACACAGTCGATCTGCTGTTTTAGAAGCAGCAGGCTAACAATTGTGTATACTTACCATAAATGTAGATGTCTGAGTGTATTCACTGTTGCAGTCATCACATTTGGGTTATCCCTGCCAGGGTAGCCCTCAGTCAGCCTGAATACCAGAGGCTTAGTATTTCTGTGTTGGTTGCTGTCGCTCTAGGACTGATGTCAGGACGTCAGTGGTATAAACACAGGCAGCTGACACTATTACATCCGTTTTTCTTGCCCTAACTGTCAGGAGCCCACAATAAGGAGCTAGGTTATGGTGGAAGAACACCACCAGTAGAAAGTAAATACCAAAACATCCTTGTAAGGAGAGAGAGAGAGAGAGATGGGCGTGGAGGGAGGGAAACCAGGACTGCAACAGTGAATACACTCGAACATCTACATTTATGGTAAGTGTACACAACTGTACTATGTTCTTCGTGTTTCACTTTTGCAGTCATCACATTTGGGTTGATTCCCAAAGCTAAAGAAAAGGGTGCAGAGAGTCAAGAAGACTGACGGCTGGCTAGGATGCCCTGCAAGACTGCAGTGGCAAAGCCTGCCCTAGATTTGGAGAAGATAGGCAGGTGGTAATGCTTGGTGAAGGTATGAACAGAAGTCCATGCTGCAGCCTCCAGGATGTCCCTGGTAGGGACCCCTCTGAAGAAAGCTGCAGAGGTGGAGGTTACTCTGGTGGAATATGTCCTGACCCCCTTGGGGGGAGGTTTTCTGTGCTGTTTGTAGCAGAAATGGATGCAATGTCCTATCCATCTGGAAATTGTTTGTTTGGATATGGCCTTGCCCTCTGCTCCTGCAGCAAAGCTGACTAGCAACTGATCAGTTTTTCTAAAATATTTAGTCCTGTCTAGGTAGAATCTGAGCTGTCTGTGCACATCTAGAGAGTGCAGATCCTTTCCCCCTTGTTTTCTGGGTTAGGGAAAAAGGTGGGCAAATGAATGGATTGGTTGAGAGCCACACTGGACACCACTTTTGGCATGAAGGATGGGTTAGTCCTGAGGGAGACCCTGTCAGCATGGAAAATGATGAATGGTTCTACTTGTAGCTCTGATACTCTTCTAGC
Organism: Protopterus annectens; assembly: GCF_019279795.1. Lineage (NCBI taxonomy): Eukaryota > Metazoa > Chordata > Ceratodontiformes > Protopteridae > Protopterus > Protopterus annectens. The sequence continues at coordinate 1,308,037,364 of NC_056747.1, forward strand.
TGAAGTGATGGCCAGAAGAAAGGCTGTCTTCCAAGAGAGAAATTTTAACTCTCTGAAGCTGCAGGTTTAAAGGGGGGCAGGGTGAGTTTTTCCAACACAAAGTTTAGGTCCCAAGCTGGTAGGAGCTCTTCTGGGTGACCTCAAGTTGTTAGCCCCTCTTAGGAACTGTCTGATGAGAGGGTGTGAGAAAAGAGGTGGAAATGTGCTGAAATGAGCAGAGATGGCACAGGCATGAATTTTAATAGAAGAGAAGGATAGACCCTTGTGTAGTAGGTCTGCCAGGTAATCCAGGATGAGAGGCTGTGCCATTCCGACTCCCATAGCCTGGATTCAGGTGCAAAACCTTTTCCACTTGTCAGCATAAGACTTTCTAGTGCTGGGGCATCTGGCCTCACGTATAACATCTAGAACTTGTTTGCTTAGACTGGCAGCTTGAGGAGAGGCCAGGGAATAAGTCAGACTGCCAGATTGAGGGTCTACAATTGGGGATGCATGACTTCTCCATTCCTCTGGGTCACGAGTGTTAGGATATGAGGTAGGTGCCATGGTGGCAGGGGTGAGAGGCTGCACATCAGTGGGTACCAGTGCTGCTGTGGCCAGTCTGGGGCAATCAGGATGGTCCATGGTTTTTCTTCCCTTATTTTGAGCAGTACCCTTGAAATGAGTGGTAGAGGGGGAAATGCATAGCCTGCGAGGTTTACCCACTGGAAGGATAGAGCATCCACTTTCCAGGCCTTGCTGTGAGGTTCTCTGGTGCAGAATTTGCTGAGCTGATGATTGGAGTGGGAGGCAAATAGATCTACCTTCAGGGTGCCCTATTTCTGGGTTACAAGGGTGAAAGTTCTTTGGTCTAGCTGCCACTCATTCGGGTCTAGCAGATTTCTTCTTAGGTTGTCTGCCAGAGATTTTAGAGAGCCTGGCAGGAATTGTGCTAGCAGGTGTAGTTGCATGGCTGTGGCCGTGTGCCAAACGGTCATGGCGAGCCTGCACAGAGGATAAGAGTGAGTCCCTCCCTGCTTGTTGATGTACCACATCACTGTGGTGTTGTCTGTTTTGATCAGTAGAAGCCCCAGGGAGAGTAGGGGTCTGAAAGCTGTCAGAGCGTGCTGAACAGCTAACATCTCTTTTTGGTTGATGTGCAGATGTATTTGATTTGGGTTCCATTGGCCCTGAATGCACCCGCCATCCAGGTGTGCACCCCAGGCATAGTCTGATGCATCTGTGGTGAGGGTCTGGGCGGCATGGGGTAGTGAGAAGGGAAGTCCCTTGTTGTGGCAGCATGTTGCTGTCCACCAAAGAAAATCTTTCCTTAGACAAGGTACCACTAGTGTAAGAGTTTCCAGGTCTTGAGAGTGCTAACACCAAAGGCTTTTTAGGTACCATTGTAGTTTCCTCATATGCAGTCTGACATATGGAATGAGTAGAATGTAAGAAGCCATGAACCCTAGAGCTTGCAGGATTTTCCTTGCGGATAAACGGGTCCTGGTGGCTAGTTGAGAGAAGTAGGTTGTCAGGTAGGTTAGTTTTTCTGGTGTAAGGAATGCCATCTGGGATGCTGTGTCCAGGCTTGCTCCCAGGAATACATTTTTTTGTGTGGGTACTAGTTTTGATTTATTTTCATTGATAGTATACCCCAGGGAGGTCAATAGGTCCTTTACAAAGGTCAGGTGCTTTTCCTGACTGTCTGCCTGAATAAGGCAGTTGTCTAAGTATGGGTAAATTTGAATATCTCTTCTCCTGCAAAAAGCAATGGTGGAAGCCAGACGTTTTGTGAAAACTCTGGGAGCAGTAGATAAGCCAAAGGGAAGTGCAGAGAACTGAAAGTGCAGTGATAATGGTATGAAATGTAGGTATTTCCTGCATGGTTCCCTGATTGGGATGTGTAGGTAGGCCTCTTTTAGTAGGTCTAGGGTGGCTAACCAAGCATCCTTGGAAAGCACAGGAAGAAGCTGCTTTTTGGCCTCTGCCCACTGGTTTGGGGGAAGAACTGGGAACCCTTTTAGGGTTGGCAGAGTGTGAAAATAAAATCTGTATCCCTGGGACACTATGTGGAGGACCCAGTGGTCATTGGTAATGGTGGCCCAGTTGCTTGCGTGGAAGGAGAGTTTTCCTCCTAGTGCGTGGAAGGGGAGTTTTCCTCCTAGGGGCAAGTGCAGGTGGGCAGAGGGAGGGGGTGGAAGTGTGAAGTCATTGTGATCTCTTACCATAAGGGGTGGCTTTGCACTCCCTGGTTTTGAAGAGGGGGAACTCCATTGCTTAGATCTCTGCATTCCCTGGGGCTGTTGTCTGAGGGGCCTGCTTCCCCTGGGTCTGGGCTGAGCTGACCTGGGGGGGGGGGGGTCAGGAAAGGAACAGTGCTTGGAGGGGCAATGCCTACTGAACCTCGGTGGCTGGACCTGTAGGTTCATAGGTTGGTACTGGGCTATCTGCCCGAAGGCATATATTAGCCCAGCCACGTTGTGCGGTATTCACCGCCCCTTTAGTAGTTCCCTAGACCCTTGTACTAGCAGCTAGTACCCTTGGCCCCTATCTAGTAGTGCTGTTGGTGTGATCCCCGCTGTAAACTTTCTGTTACCCATCCACTTATCAAGATTCCTCTTGAAGAGTGATAGTGAGGGGCTCTGTCTTATGTAGATCGGGACCCTGTTCCATAGTAAGGAAAGTCTCTGCGAAGGGAATCTATCCCTCCAGCATGTTCTATTCATTGTTGTGTTGACGTTTATATCCCTAAAGCGTGTAGCTCGAGTAGATTTGGTTTTGCTAAGATGGAGCATGTTCAACAATTCTGGGTTGGACATGGCTCTGCACGTTAGACAGAGATCGCCTCTGAGAAAGTGGTATGCAACAGAGAACAGTCTTAGCTTTTTCAATCGTGCTGCATAGGGCAGCTGTTTGAAGCCAGTAATCCTCTTGGTTAGGTACCTTTGTGGTCTCTCCAGCTGCTGGAGATGTCTAGCCAGGTACATTCCAATTGGTGCATTGTACTCAATAATGGGTCTGATGAGGGAAGAGTAGAGGGGCAACATTACATCCTTAGATCTTGATGCGAACCCTTTCGTGATCAGATGGGTCACATAGAAGGATTTTCTAACCACTTTGGCAACATGGTTATCAAAGGAAAGCTGACTATCTACTTGGGTCCCTAGATCCCTTATTTCTTCAGATTTCAGGGGATTACCTCCTATGTTGTAGTTTGCGGGTACTCTGTTTTTTCTAAAGGGGATTACTACGCATTTTTTTGCATTTAGCTTGAGACCATGGCTTTGACACCATGCATCAGTCTCATTTAGAAGTCTTTAACTGTCTGCATAGATTTAGCTTTTTCTTCCATCTTTTTTAGGACCTCTTCTGTAGGACCTCTTCTGCCTTGGTGCCAAATAAGCTGTTTTTGTGCAAGGGTGCGTCCAATAATTTGGATTTGACATAGTCTGGCAAGGTCTGTTCCTTAAGCCAAGCATGTCTTCTAAGTACAGAACCAGTAACTGCTGCCCTGTAAGATGCTTCTAGGGCTTCAAAACCACATTCTAAGGTGTGCTTAGTTACTTGACTTGCAGAATGCATTAACTCTTGTAACTCTTTATTTTCTGCACAAGCAGGGAAAGAAGATATTTTTTGTTTGAGGAGTTCCATGGTATGTTGCTGATATTTCAGCATATGGAACTGACAATGTAATGCTCTATTAGCAAGAGTAGCAGAGGTGTATACTTTTTTACCCCATCTGTCTAATGCTCGGGAATCCCTATCTGAGGGGGTGGGATTCTTAGCTGAAGTTGCTTTGATTCCTTTAGGTCCTTGAGAGATGACCTCGGGGTCAGCAGTAGGACTTTTGAAAATAAATTTGTGAGTCAGGGACTATATAGTACCAGTCAGATTTCTGGGAGCAGGAGGGAGGGTGTCAGACATCAGACTGGATTCCATAAAAACATCATCCACAACATCCAGGACAGGAGGAATGGCCAGAGGTCTGTGTTGTGGAAGATCTAAGAATTCCTTGAGTCTCTTTTTTGACTGAGGATAGTCCTGACATTTCCATTGGAAATGCTCCCTTAAAGTATGTAGGGTTTCTCCAGAGGAAAAGTCCTCGGGTAGAGAGGCTGAAGGGATGGACTCCTTTGCATCAGAATCCTCATAAGCAGAGAGGGGTTGCATATCTTCATATTTAGATGCATCAGAGTCATTGGGCTCCTGTTCAGATAAAACTACTGGGGACAAGTCTCTTTTTCTTTTGGAAAGGGTAGCCTGGCTTCCCCTGATAAGCATTATAAGGTCTTCCACCATTTTAAGCATTTGAGACTGAGGCAAGAAAGCAAGGGGGGGGGGCTGAGCTTGGGGCATTGTTTTTTTGGGTGTGGTTCATACCCTGGGCCTTAGAAACTCTGTAGTTTTCAAAAGAACTGTAGATGTGAAAGAAGTCGTCTGTTTGTGTCGAGTATTGGTAGTGCAAAGTATTTCCTCAGAAGACGGTGCCTGTTCATCGGCTCTGGACCCATCCAAGGTAGAGACATCTGCAGGATCCTTAGTCAAAGAAGAGTTTCCCGGCATACCAGACTCCGAAAGGGTCTCGGTAGTGGCCTGCAAATCCACAGAAGCAGGCATCAGGGGCTGCAAAAGTGCCTCACTGAGGACCGGAGAACTGACGACTAGCTTAACGGAAGCGTTGTCGGCAGTTTTGGACCTGTGCATTCTGTCTCTGTCTTTATCCTTACGTTTTTTCAGAAGATTGGTTGTCAGATGGCTTACCAAAGCCATATCGGAAATCGAGGACTGAGAGTGAAAATATCTAGCTACAATAAGGACCTGACGGCGTATAGTTCTGGCGTTGAACAAAGCACAAAAGTGACAGTGGGGGACGTTGTGGTCTGGGCCTAAACAAGTGACACAGTACGAATGAAAGTCTCTGTGTGGTATTTGCTTTCTACAGGTGAGACAATTGTTAACTTTTTCTGACATCAGTTAGAGCAAGAAAAAAGGATCCCCAACGGGGTATTCAGCTTTAGAAGACTTTAACTTCAATTCAGAAATGAAAAACTCAGGTAGGGGTCGACCGGCACTCATGCAAACTGCTTCTGCTTTGGGCTCCTCGGCAAGAAAGACTGATGTAATGGGGTCGGCTGCCTGTTTTTATACCACTGACGTCCTGACGTCAGTCCTGGAGCAACAGCAACCGATGTAGAAATACTAAGCCTCTGGTATTCGGGCAGACTGAGGGCTACCCTGGCAGGGATAACCCAAATGTGATGACTGCAACAGTGAAACACGAAGAACATCAGCAAATGTTCAAATGATCACTGCTGCAGTACCCACTCCCTACCCCCAGCGGCCTTATTTTTGTATACTAACTCCAGGAAGTCTCTCTCACTGGCTCAAATTTAGAGCATTCAAGACAGTTACAGAGACACAGGTAATCAGAGTTGGGAGATGTGTGTGGAAGTGGGACAGTTTATTTTCACTGTCTAAGTCAGCAATAACCAACTAAAAATAAATAAATAAACAATTCTGCCTCTTTTCACTATATTTCATACCGTAGCACATAGTCTAATTTGTGTAGCAGATTACAGAGCTTTTCAGAGAGTCTGCAACAAAGTTAATTTGCTACATGGCATTGTCTTACATATAGTAAAAGCATTCTTCTACTGCTTTGCCACTGGTTTTCTAAAACAAAACATTACACCCGTTTGACCCTTTATTTCTGATCCCATCCTCTACGTGATCTCTCTCTCTGTCTGCACACACACACACACACACACACACACACACACACACACACACACACACACACACACACACACACAGCATCTGTTACAGTGTGCAAGAGGCCTGTTAATGATCATACAGCTCTGGAAATGAACCAAGAAAGCAAAGCAAAGCAGTTTGTCATGAAAAAGTTCTTTACAATGAAGAATTATCATTTTCTGCATGGCAGCATAATGAAGATATTAACAGTTTTAAGCAGCAGGAAATGAAAATTCCGTCTTGCATAATGTGCTTTGGATTTCTGCTGTTCCTTAGCTATGTGTAACATAACCGCATATGGTGACTTGTCTCTTTTTAGGTCGGTAGCTGCTGTGAGGATTATACTCAGTTATTTGCTTGCTCGACTTAGATATCTTTATATATTTGACATTATGTATCTTTTTTGACTAAACCTGCAATGTTTAACAAATAACTTCCTGTATAATCAACCACTTAAATTTTTGTACGACCTTTGGAATGAAACAGAATTCAAATGAGTGGCCTCAGAGTCTACAGAACATTTTTATGTAGTAATGGCATCTTGGGGTTCCTGTGCAGACTCAAAACGATCATCCATCTCCTTTCTTACATATTTACTTCCTAATCATTCATTTATACACTAACCTTTCTTAACAGAGTTGGATCAGTCAACCAAAAGCTAATTTACAGACAAGATCACAGATCTCCCAGAAAAACAAAAAACATCACGGTGTCAGGGATAGTATTCAGACTCAAGCCAAACAACATTCACAGGCCAGAACTGAACCCTGAACACTATATCTGAGAGGAAGTAGTACTAATCACTTTCTTATTTTTCACAGTATAGTAGTAACATCCATTTTTAATGGTTACTTGTTGTCTGGATAGACTGACAATATAAGTCAAAGAAAACAAAGAATTGTATAAATAATATATTTGTTTAAAAACCTGGAATGTCTAACTTAAGATTATCACCTTATAAATATAATCTTGTCATGTTTAACACATGTACAAAAACTTTACAACTTTTGTGTATAACATGACTGACACAGGACTACAACCTGACAAGTAAATTGCAAGCAAACACTTGGCTTTGCCAAATATTTGTTTCGTTGTACATAAACTAGTCATTTGAAAGTGCCTGTTTCCACCACGGTGGTGTATATGGAAAGCGATACAACTAAAATCATACAAAAGAAAGCATAAAATACCATTCGATAAGCATTTTTTCATACTATAGTATGGAGTTTGTAGGATGCCTAGCATATGTTATACTTGTGTAGCTTCTATCTGACACAAGAGATTATTTACATAAGATGTGTGACTTCATATCATCCACAGATTCCTCTATCAGTTACAAAGTCACAAGGTCCAAGTTTAACTTAAGAAAATAACTTCAATATCAAACAATGACGCACTCCTACAATATACCCGTTATCGATTAGTTCTGTTTTAATGCCATTTACATTTGTAACGAAGACACTGTGAAAAAAAAAAGGGCACAGCAGTTATGTTTTGGTAATGATCCCACATGCACTCTGTTTGCAGATTATTTCTGTTTACTTACTGTGTACAGAAAACTTCATAAGAAATGTTGATTCAGTCAGTCATAGAGCAGAGTTCACCAAAAGCAGCTGGAAGTCAAGATCTTGGCACTTGTAAATCCAACTATTCAGCTTCTGGAATTACAACTCTCTTATGCAAATCATTAATTTTTTTTCTATTCTAAGTAAGCTCTGCAGGTTCCCATGAGATGTAGGAATATTTATCCCAGACTACTATCTGCAAGATCATGCAGACATGATCAAACTCTGCTAAGGCTCTAATTCATATAATAGAGTTTCAGGCAATGGTTCTTCTAGCCTTACAATTTAACACAGCTTTGCACATTCCCAGCAGAGTTCTGCAGGGTCTTTGTGGAGATGCCTTCAACCCTGGACAGTGCATATGATGATATCAGTCATTAACACAGATGCTTCACTTACTTTGTTCTTGGTAGCATTACCTTCCGGAGACAACTATTAAGAATGTTCAAACTCACTCGGCCCCACGCTCTTATTACCCTGTAGACATTACTAAGCTGCGTTATTCACAATCATCTTTGTGATCATTTGATAAGCATTATGCCTAGGCTGGTAAATTAAATAATTTCAATTTCTAAAAAGGTGTGTTTACACCAGGGACATTGCAAAAGTATGCTGCTTTTATAATTGTATGACCCATGAATGTGTAAAAAGGATATTTTCAAGCACTGATACCAAATCTGCTTTTGATCTCATTTGTCTGATTTCATGTGGGAACTATCAGAGGCTTTTGGTTTATCACTGCATTTCATAGGTTCATAGGTAGGTACTAGGCTATCGGCCCAAGGGCCTCAGTAAGCCTAGCCAACAAGGTTCCCTGGCTTATGCCACCCAGGAAAGTTAATTTCCTGTGCCCCTGTCGAGCAGAGCCACAGAAGTGATCCCCAGGGTATATTTCCTAGGTTTACCATATGTCTGGGTTCCCCCGGACATGTCCTCTTTTTGTGCTCCTGTCCGGGCATCTGGGCGGTTTTTAAAAAGTCTGCGATTTGTCTGGGTTTTGTGCTGCGACCCATAGGAGTGCATGCTCCCATGCATTTTCAGGTATTATTTCCATTGCACGTGCCCGACTGGTCACTCACTGTAGTGTAGCAATTCTCCCATTCGCTGAGAGATGGAGCTTTGCGCCAAGGAGGCGCCAATTGCTGCTAAGGCTGTTTCGTCATCAAAGCAGGAGAACGCTGATGCTTGTAAGGAAGAAGAACCTTTTAATGAGGAAGCTGACAGGGTCCGACTCTGAGGTACCAGTTTTTTGCTTCCTGGTCTCTTGCACAGTTCACCTCCCTCTGAGAAAGGCAGTCTAGTGGCTAGCCCTCTCCACTCCTGTCTCTACGCAGCAGGTTTAATGAACTAGATTAAACACATACTCCAAGAATGAACGATTTACATACATTTGTGACTTTTTAAAAAAGAAAATGTCATGAGATTTAATTCACACCCAACATTGTGTACATGGAGAAAACTGAATAGGAAAGGAATGCTACAGAGAGGAAGAAACAGTGAAGCCATTTTCTTTTTATGCTTGGGAAAGTGAAGATAATTGTGTTGGGAGAAAAATGAACTCTTGAGAAAGAAAGAGACATTTATTTATTAATTTGTTGACATTTGTTAACTGGGGAAGTCCAACTGGGCACAGAGCCCTTTTTCACCATAGGCGCAAGGAGAAAAGCTCAGAGAATACAAAATTATAAACGGATATAAAGCAGGTGGAAAACATAGGTGGTTTAAGACATTTGATGTCCCTGACTGACAAAGGATGAAAAGAGTTAGACAAAAGTAGTATAGTATAGTTGTATTAGGTATATGATATATTGGGAACTGCTAGAAAATACTTGTGGGGAGTACTGGAAGAGGAATGGGTAAGTTAAGTGGGTTGGGAATGTTAGTATTAATATGGGGAAGCCATAAGGGGGAATCAAAGAGGGGTACGACATAAATGCAGAGTCTAGCTGTTTAATGAATCATGCATATTGCAAAGTTCATAATCTGAGATGAGTTGAAGCATTCCACAATTAATAAATTTCAGTATGGTGAACTCGGAAAGGTAACAATGCTATATTATTATATATATAGGATCATAGGAAGTTACTAGGCTATTGGACCTGAGGCCCTTATAAGCCTAGGCAAGAGTTTAGCCCATGTTTAGACAAGTCAGCATCCAATGCCCCTGTCCAGTAGGGACATGGGTGGAATCTCAGGGGTGTATTTTCTGTTTCCCATCCAGTTATCCGGGTTGCACTTAAAAAGGAGTAAAGTGGTACTACGCTTGACGTGAAGAGATGAGTCTATTCTACAGATGGGAGTGTCCCTGGGACACAACTCTGTCCTGCCACCAAGTCCTATTGATATCACAGATCAGGCCGAGGCCGCATGTATGGGTTACTCGAGTGGAGCTTGGCTTGTGGATATGCAGCAGTCTCATCAAGGTGGGGTCCGAGATCACGTTGTATGCCAGACAAAAGTCACCTCTAAGGAGTCTGTATGAAACAGAGACTTCTTAGCTTTCTGATATAGCTAAAGAAGAGTTTATAACAGTTACCTTTGAAGGAAATAGATACACTAACCTCATACTCAACTTTATACCTTCTAATGGTACATTTAGGATTTTTGCTAGCGTTTTGTAGTTCTTTTTTGACATGCTGAGATGGAGATTTACTATATGACTTGATTATTTTCTTTTGCTAACAATTTATCAATATGAATAGTCCACCATTTTATCAATATGAATAGTCCGCCACAAGAGTTTGTTCTTAAATTTAGCACTACAGTTAGAGCAGGTAGAGACAAATATGGGATGCTTCATGAAATTCATTATCATTCTTGCACAGGGTCCATGTTAACCATCTCTGTATTGTTGCAAGAGTGTCTTTTATTTGTTGCACTATCTACTTTGAAAGCACACACACACACACACACACACACACACACACACACACACACACACACACAAGCGCGTGTGTGTTTGCTATGCCCATATAAATGTAACACCAAAATTCTGATCTGCTTTGGTATGCCTTTGTCCTCTGTTCATGGCTAAAAAAATAATCTTTGGGCCAGCTCACCTACCAGTAACAAACAAGTAAATGACTTGGAAAGTAATCATATTGTCTACACTCCTTACTGGAATTTTCCTTAGATGAGATCTGAAAGCCAAGCAATCCTTTGCAGTTGAAGATTAAGTGAAGACCTGCTCCAGTTCTGCCAGATTATTGTCCACATTGAAAAGCACTGGTTGTGTATGACTTGTCTAGACCCACTGGGCCAGAACTAGTATGAAAGGAAATCCACAAAATTAAGGCTCATGTCATGCATTATACATGAACTGTTTTATCCAGCTGCTCCCTGTTGGACCATCTTAAGTGATCCTGTTGATGTCGTAACAACTTAAACCGCGAACATAAGAATTCTGCACAGACTGGTTGTGAAGTTAATTCCAGAATGACTCTGTAAACAGCCATGTGTTTATGTGCACAAAGTCTTTTGTCTGATAAATGAATTTGCCTATTTTGTAATTTTTATTTGTATTGCTGTGAAACAGCCATACCCAGTGTGTTTACACCTTACACTTCTGTTGCCTGAGATTTAGAAGCTTCACTGATAACTAAATCTAGCAATCTGAAGTGATTTTCTATCAATTCTACACCCATAGACATGAAGGCATAAGACATTGGCAATTATGTAAACTATTTTCTTCATTATAAATAAATGTGAGCTGATAAGTTAAGTTTGCGTTATTATTTTATAAGTCTAGACTATATAGACTATGAGCTTAGCACATTCCACAGACTGAATTATTACCTACCACTCAGCTCTCATGAGTATAAAGTTGAATCAACTTCTTCTCTGATAACATACCAGTACCATAACATAAATGGGACATCACCCTCTCCCCTGGCGCTTCCTACTGCCAATCCGGTGAACTAGTACAGTACAACATTGCTGAGTTATAGATGTCTTTTACTTCAAAAATGTATATTAATTGACATTCTCCTAGCTAGTCTGTCAATATTTCAGGTTAACATTACTAATACTTTACAAGTGTCCCTAATTATTCATGGGGTTGTTTCCGATTCTGGTGAGATTTGTCATGTTTTGTTCTTAAGCAGGGCGCCAGAGCAATCAACTGTTTAAATATAATAATACACCAAAGCAAATGCAATCGGCCAAACCCTTACCCAGCCGTCTCATACACTCCAAAAGTAGTTCACTCGCGTCACACCATGGACATCACAGTTTTGCACACAGTATTTGACACGAGACAATGAAAGGGACAAGCCTAAGTAGAAGTTGGTTGGATTAAGAAAGTTTACCCTTCAGAACCTGGCTTCCCGGGTGAGTGGTATTTTCCAAAATATTTTTTAAGACTCTTAGTAAAACAAGAAGGAAGGAAGTAGTGTAGCACATTGTCTCAACTTCACAGAATTTCTCAGAATGTCCATTTTTTTTCTCATTTGTGGTTTGTTCCTCATAAAGTTTCTTTTTTTTCTGGCAAAACTTTGAGGATTGAAGTCACTAAATAATGCTAGAGACTTGTTATACACTTCATCTCCTTCAGAACTTTTATGCTAATAGAAAATTGCTAGAATAACATGTTTTGTAAGTTTACATGAGCATTATTTAATATCTGACTTGATTTTTCAGCCTTTGTCTCCCCTTTCTTTTTTTTTTCTGTTATCATTAGTGAAAGTGAATTGCATCGTCAGCTTGAAGACTTGAAATTAAACAAAGTTTAGCCGATGAAAATGCCGAAACATCGTTTTTCGTTTACAGATGCAATGAAGGCCAAGTACCCGTGTTTTCGTGCAGGCAGATATGAATGGGAAGCAGAATGCATGATATGTGGTGGCGGAACTTTCATTTCTGTTGTAAATAAGGGTGCACTTGATTTGAATGCGCACATAAGCACTCTGAAGCATGTGAAAAATGTTCGAGGAGAAAGTTCATCCTCAAAAATCACCAATTTTTCTGTAACACCTGGTTCGAAAATTGATGAATTAGTGTCAGCGGCTGAAGGAACTCTGTCGTTTCATGCCGTTAAGCATCATCACAATTATAGGTAGATGGACTGCGGTTATGGCGTGTTGAAAACAATATTACCCAACTCTGACATTGCACAAAGAGTTTTGTGCGCCCAGACTAAAACGGAAGCAATTGTCAACTCTGTCCTGGCTCCGCATTCTGTCGACTTGGTGGAGAAAGCACTTAACCATATATGTTGCTGTGGAGTCGCAACAGATGGTAGCAATCATGGTTCTCTGAAGTTATTTCCGATCCTCTTACAGTATTTTGACTGGAAAAAAGGTGACATGCAATCGAAACTTGTTGACGTTCACAGCACTCCTAATGAAACTGCAGATAATTTCCAGATGCGTTAAGGACAGTTTAGACAAGCACCACTTATTTCAGAAATGTACTGCCTTCGCGGCAGATAACTGCAATACTAATTTTGGCGGTGTCAGGCGTGGAGCTGATGGCTACAACATCTTTGCTAATTTGATGAAGATGAAAAAGAGTGGAACATTAGTTGGAGTTGGCTGTCCAGCACATGTACTAAACAACTGCGTGCAGTATGGCGCTGACACACTTGATGTTGACACTGAGTTGATACTTCTGAAAATTTACAACTACTTTTCAATTTACACCATTCGAACAGAACAACTGAAAGACTATTGTGAATTTGCTGAGATGGAGTCTTGTCAGCTGCTTTACTACAGCAAAACTAGATGGCTGTCATTATTTCCGGGCATTCAGCGGCTGTTGCAGATGTTTCCCGCTTTAAAGTCTTTTTTCTTGTCTCAAAAAAGTCCGCCTATTGTAATACAAAAGTTTTTTGAAAATGATCTGGGTGAAGTTTACCTTTGGCACGTGCATTCACAGATGAGTGTATCCCAGTTGCACATTGAAGAAATTGAACGTGAAAACAACTCATTGCTGGAGGTTACACACTGCCTGAGATCTGTTCATACTGTTCTCAGATGCCGTGTGCAAGACGGCTTCATGTCACTTAAGGTGAAAGAACTGTTAACAAAGTTGCGTAAAGATGGACTAGAAGACTGTTATAATGCTTTCTGTACACAAGTGGCCACAGTGTATAGAACATGTCTAGAGAATCTGGAAATGTAGACAGAACCACTGGAGGAGTTCAGTAGATTTGCATGGATGACATTAATTGAAATTCCAAGTTGGAATGAAGTTGAACAAACTGTGTTATATCTCAGAGAAAAGGGTGCGCATGTTGATGATTTCAAATGTTTTGATCACTTTTGCAATTTGAAGAAATTTGTTGAGGCTAATCTTAAAGAGGAAGACTTCAAAGAGATTCTGGCTCACGAGAGATGGGTGAAATACTTCAACAGTTGCAAGAACGAGGAATGTTTCTCAAAAATTATTGTGATCGCGGAGTTTTTCTTTGCAATTCCGGCACATAATGCAAACACTGAATGAGTATTTTCAATTGCAATCCAGTGGACAAAGGAAAGGAACAAGTTGTCGGCTGAATCGATCAAAGGAATTCTGTTCATGCAGCATAATTTTAAGCATATGTCGTACAGAGACTTTCACGCATACCTCTGCACTCAGCCGAATTTACTGAAAGCAATTAGTTCTTCTGAAAAATAAGCTTGGGCTAAAGCACAGGCTCAGTCAGACTTGTCAGATTTTTTTCGGGGAACCAAGAAGCATGAGGACATTGATTTCTGCAACATAAACTAATTGTTAATTAAATATATTAAATATAAAATAATGCATTATATATGCCTTCTCTATTCTTCACACCAAAATCATTGTTTGTATTTGTACTTTGTTGAATGGCCAGAGGTGCCGAAGGCAGAAGCTATTTTTATTGTTATTTATAGTATTTGTGACATTTTGCTGTGAGTGACAGAGCATCCTCTTTTTCATATAACCAAATATGCTAACCCTACTATTTCCCATCCACTCATCAAGATTTTTCTTGAAGAGTGCTAATGAGGAACTTTGCTTGACATAGATGGGTAGCTTGTTCCAGAGTATAGGAAGTATCTGGGACAGGAATCAATCCCTCCAGCATGGCCTGTTTATTGCGGTGACATGGTTTAGGTCCCTAGAGCATGTAGCTCAGAGGGATTGGGATTTCTTTAGGTGTGGCATGTCCAACAGCTCTGGGTTTAACATAGCTTTATATGTTAGGCAGAGATCTCCTCGGAGTAGGCGATATGCTACAGAGTAAAGCTGGAGTTTTTTGATATGGTCAGTGTAGGGCATCTGTTTGAGGCCAATAATCCTCTTTGTGAGGTACTTCTGTGGCCTTTCCAGCTGCTGCAGATGTCTTGTAAGGTACATTCAAAACGGGGCGTTGTACTCTATAATGGGTCTAATGAGTGCCGAGTAAAGGGGAACAATGACCTCTTTTTTCCTGGAATGGGATGAGAACCCTTTTGTGATGAGGTATGCCACATAGAAGGATTTCCTGACTACTGTGGCAATGTGATTATCAAAGGAGAGACTACTGTCCACCTGGGTCCCAAGGTCTCTTATCACACATTCGGTGTTAAATAGACTGCCGTTTATGTGGTAGTTCATGGGTAGAGAGTTTTTACCAAAGGGGATGACAATGCACTTTTTGGCATTGAGCTTGAGGCCATGCCTCTGACACCAGGCATCTGTCTCAGTGAAGCCCTTCTGTAGGATGTCCACATCATTTGGGGACTCGGCTACTGCTCCTAATTTGCAGTCATCTATGAACTTTGTTAGCCAGAGGCCTTCTCTGTTAGCCTATACTTCAAAGAAGTAGATACCAAACAGGAGAGGTCCCAGGACTGATCCCTGTGGTACTGCACTTGTCACTGGTTTGAAGTCAGATTTGGAGTCTGCAACTTTTACAGTGTGGGTTCTTTCAGTGAGCCAGTTGGCAACCCATTTTGTGATGTAGGGATTTATACCTAGTTTAGTGAGTTTAGCTATAATTCCAGAATGGGGGATGGCGTTGAAAGCCTTGGCGAGGGCAAGACAGGCTGTGTGAACCACCTTACCCTCATGTACGGCTTTGGTGACTGCCTCAAAGAACTCTATCAGGTTCAGAAGGCATGATCTGCCTTTCACAAACCCGAACTGGTGATCTGCCTTTCACAAACCCGAACTAGGTGGGGTCCAGAGTTTGGAGGTTACCAATGTCTTTGTTTATGAGTTCCAAGATGATACATTCCATGGCCTTGCAAACCAGGCTCGTCAGGCTAATAAGGCGAGAGTTCCCAGAATCAGTGGTGGCTCCCCCTTTGTGGAGTGGGATAACTGTTGCTGTGCGCCATTCAGTGGGCACAAAGCCTGACATGAGACTATGATTGAACATGGTGCTTAGGTGGGGAGCTAATTCATTCTGAAGTTCGTGTAAAATGCAGCCTGGGATGTTGTGTTTTTGGTTTTAGAGAGTGCAGCTTTTACCTGCATAGATGTGATTACAGGGACTCTGCCTTCTTCCTGTATAGATATGGAACCTTTAGGGGGTGAGAGGGGGGTAAAGTTAGCACTGAATGTATCTGCCAGGATGTTGTCAATATCAGTTGGTTCTGTAATTTTCGTGCCGTTGTGCTGTAACTCAGAGCAGATCTGGGTGTTGCCATTGAGATTCTTGACATAGCTATAGAATGCTTTGTGGTTGCCCTTAGAATCAGTGGCGATTTTGTTTTCGTAGCTAGCTTTGGAGGATCTTATAAGGGATCTCAGCTTCTTACTGAGACTGACCAGGGAGTTCCTCCACTCATGGGATTTTACTCTCTTTTGCAACAGTTTCTTCCTTCTGTTGTAGAGTTTGTTTATGGCAGGGGACCACCAGATTGGCTTCCTATTTTTGGAGGATAGCATCTTGGTTCTGATTGTGATAGCATGATCCATGCATTTGTGTAAGTGCTTATAGAGTGCATTTGTGTAGGATTTAGCAGTCTTGACTGTATTGTCCATCTGCATGGGTGTCATGAAGTTCGCCACTTCTGTCTTAAGAAGCATGAAGTTGGCTTTGGAGAAATTTTTTACTGTGGTTTCCTTAATGGTGGGTAGGGGCGGGATGCAGATAGGGTGATTAGCTTATGGTCGGGTCTGACCAACGAGGAGTTGACTTCAGGTGTGGAACACCGGTCACTCATGTTGGTAATGACTAGGTGTAGGATATCGTTGCCCCTGGTGGGGGTGTGGGTAAGTTGATCCAGGGCATTGGAATTTATGAATTCCAGAAAGCGTTGAGTGAAGGAGTTGGCACATGAGTAGTTTTCCAGTTAATGGTGGGGTAGTTGAAATCACCCATTATTAGGGTGCTTGGTCGAACCCTAATATTTTCCAGTATAAAAAGAAAAGAGGAGTGGGAATCCTGGGGCATGGTGAGGGATCTCTAGCAAGTTACAATTTGGATTGCAGTTTTGCCCAGAGTTAGTTGCACTTGGATAACCTTGGATGCATTATACTGCACAACTACCCTGGAGCTGTGGATATCCTTAATGAATATGGACACACCTCCGCCTTTGGTGTTCTGGTCCAGGTTAGATGGCCGAAAAGTGTGGTATGAGTTATAGCCTGGTAATGCAGGGCTGCTCTCTAGAGCCTTGAACCAGGTCTCAATCACTGCACAGATATCAATGTTCTCCATTTTAATGAGTGCCTCGAGTGAGTGCATTTTGAGATTTAGACTTCTAGCATTGAATAGCATTACACTCAGTTTTTGCTTGCCCGTTCCTGTAATGGTGGTGAATTTGTCATTTCAACCTTGCCTAAAAAAGGCACTATAGGGGCGGCAAGACCCTTAGCCAGTATCTGGAATCCCAGGGGCAACAGGTGCAGGCCATCTCTGGCAAAGCATTGTAGTCTGTCTACCATGTCGTCCCAGGCAGACAGATACTGGATCTCCTTAGAATGGCACCAGAAGCTTAGCCAATTGTTGTAGTCAATCATTTTGTCCTTGTACTGCGGTATAATTCTGGGTGATGCCAGGATGCTACTCAAAGCTAGAGTCATACCTGCCTGGGCTACAAAATCAGAGAGATCTTCTGTGTCTCTTTTCATGTGGTCCAGAGAGGTATGTCTCGGGTTGTTTACACCAACATGGACAATGACAATAGTCATTTTTGTTGTGGAGAGACCTGAATGCGTGGGTTATGCTGCGGATCCTGGCATCCGACAGGCAGCTGACAGTAGCCATCTCCTTATTTAGCCTGGTGAGTGGGACATCAGTGTGCCTGACTATAGAGCCACCTATTACTATTATGTTGGGTACGTTGTTTTGCCTTAAGGGCTGTGGTTTATTGCCACACTGAGTCTCTGGGCTATGTGTCATTTGGGTTGTGTTGGGGTTAGAGGTTGCTTGCATTTCTGCTTTGGAGGTCTCTGTTGCTTGAGCAGATATTGTTGAGAGTTGATTTTGGTGGTGTAGGTTTAGTGGGACTATGTGATGTGTGGTGTGGTGCAAGTGTTTGCCTTCTCCTCTTGACTGTCAAGTTCAGTCTTGGTTGGAGAGAGCTATACCTCCAGTTTGGCTAGATAAGTGCATCTCTCACAGGTTGTAGTGTTGGGTGGTAGGAGGAGAGGGTTGTCTGTGTACATGAGGCAATTGCTACATTGCCCCAAGATGCCCAGATTCATCAAATAGACAGGAGGGAACACTGGGAGATGACCCTTTGGACATGCCTGAATAAAAAAAATTACTTTCCTCTAGACAAGTGAGGAAAGTGAGTATAAAAGTTGTTTTTCTCTAGGTAAAGAGGAAGGTTGAGTGCTGTAGTAATTTGTAGCTTATTTAATGCTAACAACAAGTTCAGAGCAAGTGCTGAGCACGAATAAGCAAATTCAAGTGCTAAAACTAAGAATCTGTACCTGGATCTTGTGGTAGATAGCCTACCTAGTGCTTACCACTCCCAGTGATAAGCTACACTGCTTCCTGCCAGCACAGAAATGCTTAGGGGCTCAGAAGCTTACAAACAGTCCTGGATACAGCAAATCTGTGTCTGAACTAGACTATTTACAGGAAAGTTGTGAAACAAGCACAAATGTGGGCTTTTAAACCAGAAGGTTGAAAGAGATGGAAAAACTGCCCAAACGGCCAATAAACCACAATTTCTGGGCCAGAAACCACTCTTGTGGTAGATAGGCTACCTAGTGCTTAAAACTCCCACTGATAAGCTAGAAGGCTTCCTTCCAACACAGAAAGGCTTGGGGGGCTCAGAAGCTTACAAACAGTCCTGGATACAGCAAATCTGTATCTGGACTAGACTAATTACAGGAAAGGTGGGAAACAAGCACAAATGCGAGCTTTTAAACCAGAAGGTTGAAAGAGATGGAAAAACTTTTAGTTATGTACTCACCATAACTTCAGATGTTTGGGATCCATCTCGCCTACATTCTGAATGATGGGTTCGGAGCCGATCCGCGAAGTCTCTTATTGGCTGAGCTTACTATATCCCAGGATGCACCACTACCAGTCCCCCAGATCTAGTTTGTCCGCATACATGCACACACGCATACCCTGCTTATATAACATCGTCAGATGAAACAAGATAAAAACAGTTGAACTCAAAACCGTTCAATCTCTTCTCATCTGCAAGGCAGGGGAAGGAGGGTAGATTGAATGTAGAGATGGATCCCAAACATCTGAAGTTATGGTGAGTACATAACTAAAGATGTTATGTGATCCTATCTCGCCTACATTCTGAATGATGGGACAGCGCCCCTAGCACCTGAATCCTGGGTGGCTCACTGGAAAAAACACTCCTGAGTACCGTGGAACCAAATGATGCTCGTCCTTTAGATGCCACATCCAATTTGTAGTGGGAAATGAAAGTGTGCGGGTTGGACCAAGTCGCGAGCACAAATTCCGATATAGCGAGCTTGGAAATGAAAGGCTATAGAAGTAGCCATAGCTCTGGTAGAATGAGCTTTGATAGATGTTGTAAGTTGCTTATTCAAGAAGAATAGGCCTGAGTTATGCAATCTCTGATCCATTTTGAGATAGTAGCTTTGTGATGGTTTGGCCCAATTTATTATCTGAGAAGGACACAAACAACTGGTCTGACTTACGGTTGCTGAGTCCTGTCTAAATAGAAGCGTAATTGCCTGTGAACATCCAATTTATGGAGAGTGTATTCTGCTTCATTGGAGAATTTTGGAAAGAAAACTGGTAGCTCTAGAGATTGTTGAAGACAGAAACTAGAACAGACCTTTGGGACAAAGGATGGATTAGGCCTAAGTGATACTCTATCCTTGTGGAAAATCAAGTACGGTGGCTTAATAGACAGGGCTTGAAGCTCTGAAACTCTTCTTGCAGAAGTAATAGCCACTAAGAATGCCCCTTTCCATCACAGATATTTTAACTCGCATGTAGCAGCCGGTTCGAAGGAGATGTTAATGCCAAGCACCAAATCAAGATCCCACGGAGGTGCAGGATGAAAACTGGTGGTCGAATAGGCTCGCACCTTTAATGAACGCTTTGCATAGTCTGCTGCTCATCAAAGGAGGATCCGTGGATTCGTGGAATTTAGAGATAGCCAGTTGGACTTTAATAGTTGAGACAGAAGATCCCTGGTTAAACAGGGATGTTAAGAATTTCAAAACCTCTGGGACAGGAGCAGTGATAGGGTCTAAGCCCTTGAGTTGAGCCCAGATAGCAAACCTCTTCCACTTACTAAGCTACAATTTGTTAGTGGTGGGTTTGTGGGGTCAAGATAAAATGTGAACAACTTCCGGTCTAGTGTGTGCCTAACTAAGGTCGAAGTGGAGGAGCCAAGCTGTCAATTTCAAGATTGAAGGGACTGATGCCAATGTCCCGACTGATGGATTAGCAAGTCCGAATCAGGTCTAAGGTCCACGGATCGTCCACTGGATGCATATTCAGGTAAGGAAAGGATATCTGACGAGGGCAGAAAGGGGGAATCAGAATCAATGAAGACCCCAGTTGAGAAGCTTTTTGAATAACTTTGGGAAGAAGTGGAATTGGAAAGGCATAAAGTAGCCCTGTTGGCCAAGGTTGTGCTAGAGCATCCATGGCTGGTACTTCCTGATGTGGGATCAAGGAGAAGAACCTTGGCACTTGGTGTTTTGTGGAGTTGCAAATAGGTCCCCATCTCTTGAAAACCTGGGCTGCTACTGTGCGGTTTAGAGACCACTCGTGAGGAGAGAGAATTGTCCTGCTTAATTTGTCCGCCAATACATTTGACTTTCCGGGATGTGGGTCGCTACCAAGAAGCAGTTGGTAGCTACAGCCCATTCCACACTCTCATGGCCTCTCTGCAAAGGGCGATCTGGTCCCTCCTTGTTTGTTCAGATACCAGACCACCACATGTTGTCTGTGTGGATGGCGATGATGCCCTGAGGAAGAAACTTGTAAGGCCTGTAGGGATAGAAGTACAGCCTCATCTCCAACACGTTGATGTGGAGAAGAGCTTTGTCTGGAAGCCAGGAGCCCTGAACTAGCCTGCCCAGACAATGCCCCCACCCTATCTGGGAGGCATCTGTCGCCAGGGTAACCACTGGAGGGGAGAACAAAGGGTTTTCCTTGATCCAAGTTGGATGTCTGAAGCCACCAGCTTAAGGTCCCTTTGCATATTTCCGTAATCATGATGTGATGATTGAGGGAAGATCCTGAAAGGACCATTGAGTTGACAAGAGCCACTGAAGAATCCTCATGTGTAATCTTGCTAGAGGAACTAAAAGAACCGTGGCAGACATTGAGCCTAAACCTGTAGGACCATCCTGGCTGGGGCTTTGATCTCGAGATCAGAGCTTGAACTTGGCCCTGTAAAGTTCGGATCCTTTCGGCAGGAAGGAAGACGCAAGATCAATCTTGAGTCTATCTCTGCCCCTATAAACTTTATGCTGAGAGGGCAGCAAGACAGACTTTGACCAATTGAATGTAATCCCCAGGGAAACACCCAGGAGATGGTGGCTTTGAGATTGTCCATTAGTAGATGCCTGGTGGTGGCAGTCAGGAGCCAGTCGAGATAGGGAAACACTTGAATCCAAGACTTCTCAGGTGAGCCACTACTGCCAAACACTTGGTGAACACCCTGGGGCTGTGGTGAGACCAAAGGGCAGAGCACAAAATTGGTAATGACTGACTCCCAGGCTGAAGCGCAGATACCTTCTGGACGCCTGATGTATCGGTATGTGATAATAGGCCCTTGAGGTCTATGGAGCACATCCAAACATCCTTCTCCAACAACGGAGAATGGATTGTAACGTGACCATTCGGAATTTGGATTGGACGGATTGGTTCAGTCTGCTGAGATCCAATATTGGTCTCAGGTCCCCTGTCTTTTGGCACTAAAAGAACCTGGAGTAATTTCCTGATCCGATCTGGTCTGTGGGGACCGTTGGATGACTCCTTTTCTAGCAGCTTTAAAGCTTCTGCGGCTGCTATTTCCCTTTGACTGGGTGGTGGGTCCGGGATCTCTTGGACGGTGGGGTGAGTATTTGAATGGGATGGTGTAACCTCCGCAATGATCCGAAGCACCCATCTGTCCTGGATTGACTCCCAGGCTTTTAGGTGCTTGGCAAACGACACCGACTGGCTCGAGCAGCACAGCCAGGCAATCCCTCATGGCGTGGGAGGCTGAAGAGCCACGAAGGACTCGGGTCTCCAGAATTGCGGGCCTCTGCTTCTGGGACGGCGTCTCCCTGAAAAATTTCCCGCCCTCTGCCTCTGGACGGGAATCTTCCTGCTGTTGGGAGAAAATAGGATTTGCGGAACCACATTTTCCCTCCTTTAGCCTTGGGGTAAGCGAAAGGGAGTGGAATAACGGCACCTACGGCAGATAACGCGCCCTCTTGCTCACAGCGGTAAGGGTGTCTTTCACCTTGGGTCCAAACAATGAGGACCCGTCAAAGGGAGCGGCCGCGAAGGAAGATTTGAAGGCCTCAAGAACTGACACAAGCGAGCCAGGCTTGTTCACGAGAGCCACGCCTGTGCTACTATTCCTCACCGGCCGCATAGGAAATGAGCCTCATGGACGAAGTTAGAAATTGACATAAGGATAGCCAACTGAGAACTAACCGACTGGGCTAGCTGCTCAGGTAGGTTACCGAGGGAATCTGACAACTCCTTGACCAGATCCCTCTGAAGCCTGGTAAAATGTGCCAACAATTCAGAGACCTTAAGGTAAAGGCCTGAAGTCAGGGCTTCCGTGCCTATCCATACTCCTAGACTCCTTATTAGGAGGATGGACGGACGTTGAAGCCTCTGCCACGCCCTGTTGTGTAGCAGATGCCACCACCATGGCATCTACAGCCACTTTAGTAAGGAACTCCTTCTCGGGGAGCAGATAAAAATTTATTTGAAGGACTGGTTCCACGGTATCTGGATGTTCCCCCTGCCGACAAACTAAATCCAGAAGCTCGTCAAGGGCGGAGACACCCAGGAGGCGGAGGCTGAGCCCCAAAGGCCTTGAGGAGCACTGACTCACAGCAGAGGGGGTTGGATATCCAGCCTCGTTGTTTGAGGATCTCTAAGATGTTTGCAAATGAGACATCATCCGAGGACGACTGGGGACCCTCTGCATCATCCATATCAGTGTCCGATGTAATAGACTCGGGAGTCCACGTGCTTCCTCTTGCACGATCTCTTCCTTGGGGTTCCTCTGAAGACAACTCGAAGAACCCTCAGGAGGAGGGGAACCCCACTGGGGGTAACCTCAGGCCTCGGGGCTCCGCTGGCTACGGACAGGGAACTGCCAAAGACCCAGTCTCCACCAGGGAAGGTGCTGGTAAAACCGGGAGAGATGGCCAAGAGGACTTGGCCAAGGCACTCCTCATGGCCCTGAAAGCCGGACCCCAGAATCCTGGGAGTGTCCGACTCCGAGCCGATAGCCGACGGAAGTCCCGCACCGAGGGGAGGCTCGAACCAAAGCATAGGTCCCAAACATCACCCCGGTCCAGCCGAAGAAGTCCGCACCAAACTCGGACCCGGCCTGGTTGGAGTAAGGGTCGAGCCGACCCTGAGATCTCCACCGGCCAACAGCACCTGCTCACGGAGCCGAAGCAGTCGGAGGAGGAATGGCAATGGGTGGGCCAAGGTCATCGGCTCCGAAACCAGCTGGGTCGGAACGAAACAAATTTTTGAAGACTGGGGACTGGAACAGTCTTTGTAGCACCCTGTCTATATCAGAATCCGACATCCTCGAAGATCGAGAGGAAATAGAACGGTCGAGAAGGCCTCTCCATCGGCCCCAAAGGGCTAGGGGACCGGCTCCGGGCGACTTCGATGAGTATCGGCGAGGGAATACTCACAGATTCCATCGGTGCAGGTAGACTTCGGGCGCCAGGGAGGAAGTGTCTGGCGGGCGACCTTGTCGCCTCCGAGAGCAGCGGAGCCGACTGGACCCGATGCCCCAGCCATCGGCCCAGAAGCCAGACGAGTCGACAGTGGTGGCATCGAGGCAGACGTTCAACCTCGGCCCAAGTCTTTGGAGCCGAAGGAGAGGCCTGCCTAAGTTTCTGGCAGTCGGATCCGACGGACTGGTGGAACCGAAGCCCTTTCTTTGGCCGAGCAGGAGAGGGATGCCAAGGCTTCTTCAAAGGAAGGTTTAACTAACCCTTAAGAATCAATTTATTTTTCCTCTCCTGGAGGACCCTTGAGGAAAAGCGTGACATACACTGCACGACTCCTGCAAGTGCTTTGCCCGAGACAATATACACAGAGCGAATGATCGCTCTGTGATAGACATTTTAAACCCGCATTTGAACATTTTTAAAGCCGAAGGCCTAGGGGTTTGAGACATGATGTTACACTCACTTTGACAGGAAAGTAAACAACTAAACTCTTGCTGATGATAAAGCTAAGCTTACTGCAAACACTTCCTGTAAAAAGGACAGGGAACTCTAAACCAACTATAGAAACACTAGAGACCCTGTAAGTATTAAGGGTTGACAGTCCGGAAGGCCCTGGATGGAGGGGGCCGAAACAAACTCAACCCAATCACACAACAATTTTACAATCCAATGTACACAAAAGTTAGCGATAGCCGTTAAAACAGCTTTTGTGAGCAAAAATAACAAAAACTGACAGAAAAGTTAGTTAATAAAACTACTCAGCCCAGCCAGCTCGAGACCACGTCTTGAGGGAAGCGGCAAACCAGATCTGGGGACTGGTAGTGGTGCATCCTGGGATATAGTAAGCTCAGCCAATAAGAGACTTAGCTCTTTGGCATAAGCCGAAGTCGGAGCCGAGGGATCGGCTCCGAACCCATCATTCAGAATGTAGGCGAGATAGGATCACATAACATCTGCCCAAACAGCCAATAAACTACAATTTCTGGGCCAGAAACCACTCTTGTGGTAGATAGGTTATCTAGTGCTAACCACTCCCACTGATAAGCTAGAAAGCTTCCCTTCAACACAGAAAGGCTTGGGGGCTGACAAGCTTACAAACAGTCCTGGATACAGCAAATATGTATCTGGACTAGACTAGTTACAGGAAATATGGAAAACAAGTGCAAACACAGGCTTTTAAACCAGTAAGTTGAAAGAGATGGAAAAACTGCCAAATGGCCAATAAACTACAATTTCTGGGCCAGAAACTACTCTTATGGTAGATAGGCTACCTACTGCTTACCACTCCCACTGATAATCTAGAAGGCTTCCCCTCCAACACAGAAAGGCTTGGGGGTCTCAGAAGCTTACAAACAGTCCTAGATACAGCAAATCTGTATCTGGACAAGACTAGTTACAGGAAAGGCAGGAAACAAACTTAGACATTTTTTTTTTGGAAAGTGGAAAGGGAGAAAGGAGAAACAGAAGATAAGTCAAAATATGATCTCACTGTACTCGGCTGAGTGAGCAAACGAGACAGACCCAGGAGGAGTGTTCAAACACAAATTTACAGGAGGGATGGGCAATTTCAAAGCCACCAAGATTAACACCAGAACAAGAATAGGTAAAGAGGGTGGGAAACTAACTGCAGAGAGAGAGAGAGAGGGAGAGGCCACAGTATTCTATGAAACAATTAAATAGAAAAATAAATAACTACAGAGAGACACAGACCACAATATTCAATGAAACAATTAAATAGACAGAAAAATTAAATGCAGTACAATCTTTAACACTGCAAGTTTGTACTTAACTCAGCTAGTAATGCAGTTGATTGTAGGTATGTAGCAGAACCCAAAAACTCAGATATTGAGCAGTAATAAATTCAAAGCTATATTAATGTTGTTACAGAGTGAGTCAATGACATGTTGCAAAATAAATGGGGGGGGGGGTTTGAATCCCACATTATTGTTGTAACAGACTAAGCTGGAATATGACTTATTCCAGTAATCATCTGTTCCCTGTAGTAAGGTGCTGACTCATAGACTCAGAGTGTTAGGGATAATCCTAGGGTAGGACTTAAATTAGATAGCAAGATTCAATGCAAGATGGCACTCTATGAACATGGCTCACTGCTAACTCTCGCACACCCAGCAGTCTATGTTCCTGTAGTGTGGAGGCACCTCTCCTTATTTAGTGCTTCATCTGGGTACACTTCAAATCAGAATAAAACAGAAACTCTCGGTGCACTTTGTATCCTTAGACAAGTCGGTGGTGTTTATTACAAGGCAGAGAAGCCCTACAAAATGTCTTAGGGTACACATACTTACGCATGAGTTTCTGACACGTGCTAAATTCAGAACCTTTTATAAACATTGCTGAATTTCTTATACAGTCTTGATTGATAATTTTATGGTATTTTTATAGAATACATAATAATGGAGTTCAATATGGCCCACTAGCCCAAAAAGATAGTTTCTACCTATGAACCTTTAAGGGGTTACTGTTGTAACTCTGACGACTGGAGGTGTTATACTCAGAGTGTCAGTGGCTCAACAAGTAGTACACTCACCTATGGTACTGGGTGATCAGAGAGCTATGGGGTCTATTCCGACTAGATTCATTTTCAATTACTGACTTTACAGTGCAGCATTATCGATGTGTTGCACTTTTGAGTGTGCTGTCCTTTGGATTAGAGGGTAAACCTGAGGAACCATGTGCCTGAGTTCGTGGTGACTCAGGTTGACATAAAAGATCCCATGGAACTTACCGAAAAAAGAGTAGGAGACGTTTTGTAGTACCCTGACCAAATTTCCCCAAGTCAGTATGAATACCACCTTGGGTCTTCCCTGAAAAGAGGTCGCTGGCCTAGTGGTATTAATCAACAATGGGTAAATAAAGGGTGAGACTGTAACTTTGAATATGGCCAATATATACTACATTTGAGGCTACAGTTATCTGAGGTATTATCCAAGGTACAGCGATCTCGGGTTTAATGTATGTAAGTGATAGAGGCATGGGGTGAATTATCTCAGTGCTGTTACAGATTTTTCACATCTTCTTAACTGTTTTTATAAGACTCTGGTAGATGACAGGCAGAGACAAAGAACTCCTCCCGTCATAATTCAATGGATAAGGCATGGTACAGGTTTTGCCACTGGATTTGTGGAAGAAGCCACTGTGGTTGAAGTCACAGATAAAGTTGGTGCGTCGGAGAGACTTTGTGTAGAAGTCCAGTAGCATTACAGTGAGGATGCTTCCTGCAGGACAGAATATAGGGACTCTGAACATGATCCAATTCATTTTCTGTCAATCTAGTCTGGTTCTAGTGCTGATCAGATAAATGGACCTCACCACAATGGAACTGAAAATAAAAATCTGAAACTACGATTCACTTAAATAAATAAGCTTAAAAATATCTTTGGGGAAGGTAAACCCTAGTGTTATTCCACACCTACTTACTTATTCCTCCTCTGACATCATACCACCTTGGAGAAAGGGAATCTTTCACATTCACAGAATTCCATTTTTGGAATTCAACATTTTTACATCTGCTACAATATTATCGATTTCCATATAATGACAGAGTCATTGTTCAGTACAGAAAGCCTTTTTACACTGATCTCAGGATTGTCTGTGTATTTTGGTTGGGGACTTACAGTGGATCACTTCAGTTTTTTATAGTGTTGACTCTTGCATAATCTCACACTTAGCTTACACAAGTTATACCCTATGTAATTCCCACTTTGAACATGTCTGAAGTATGGTTTCACATCACCAAGGAATAACTTGCTAGTGGTGGATATACAGTAGCAAAGAAAATAAGATGTCAACACAAATGGGACAAATGTAGATTTCAACACAAATGGAACAAATGTAAAGTGAGCCGCCAGAAACTGTGGCTTCTCTCACAAGTACACTGCAGAGGTGCTGTGACTTGTAGGAAGTAAGAGCATTTAGGAGTGCAAAATGACTGTGCTATCTTCTGCCCTTACCTGACAGAAGATACCATGTACATAACAGTGCTGTAGATACAGCTGAGTTATATTTCTCTCGTCTTGTTGTTAATGTGAATTTGGTCTGAATTTATTAAGTGATATTTTTTTAAGGAGATATGACTAAAATGGTTGATTAATGTAACAGTTTTTCTGTATGTATGTATGTATGGAGCTTTTGTCCCCGGGCCTCCGCTGAAAATGGACAAGTATCCAGTCAGACTATCCCAGTCAACAAATGTAAAATAAAATAAAATTAAATAAATAAATTTATATTCGCTGACTAGGAATGTGTAGCAGAATAACCCCCATTTCAGTGGAGTCCCAGGAGGAAAAATACCATGGAATAGTGACAAAATAACAACATAAAACACACAAATAAGATGTGAAAAAAGGGGCCAAAAATGGCAAACAATACACAAGCATACAAACTAGTAATTATATAGAAGTTATGTTCTTACCATAACGTTCCATGTTAGTTGTCTTCTTCTCGCCTTCTTCTTGCTGGATGGGTTCGGAGCCGACCTCGGCTCCGACTCGGCCACTCTAAAAGCTCGAGAGTTGGTTCCACCGGCTCGAGGCTCCCCTTATATCCCACAATGCTAGGCGAGAGTTACCTCAGATCTTGTTTGTAAGCTAACCCCAGCTTATAATAGTAACAGAATAACTCTAAACAGAGTCCACCTCTAACAACAGGGAGAAAGAAGGGTGACCTACATCCTGATCCAGGAAATATGCACAACAGCATATGCCTAAGAAAGAGGTGGTAGAAAGAGAGGTCACAATCACAACTCCTCTAGGTCTGTCCAGGCCAGGGGAAGGAGGGTGGGACTAAGAAGAAGGCGAAGAAGACAACTAACATGGAACGTTATGGTAAGAACATAACTTCTATATGTTAAGTTGTCTATCTCGCCTTCATTCTTGCTGGATGGGACCGGCCCCTAGCACCTTGTCCCGGGTGGCCTAACGGAACAGACTCCTGAGAACAGTGGAACCAAAGTTAGCTCTATGCCTAGAAGCTAAATCCAACTTATAATGAGAAATGAAAGTGTGAGGAGTAGCCCAAGTAGCCGCTGCACAAATGATGTCAATAGGCAGTCTGTCTTGGAAGGCTAAAGAAGTAGCCAAAGCTCTGGTGGAATGGGCCTTAGGTTTATTAGGCAGTTTTTGGTGTCTAATTTCATACACAAGGGAAATCAAAGATGTTAGCCATCTGGATAATGATACCTTTGAAACTGAAAGTCCCTTTCTGCCTTCCGCATAGGAGACAAACAGCTGGTCAGATTTTCTGAATTGTTTTGTTCTATCCAAGTAGTACCTCAATTGACGATGAACATCCAGGCAGTGTAATTTTTGTTCAGACCTATTGGAATATTCTGGAAAAAGACAGGGAGGTCAATGCTTTGATTTAGATTTGACGTCGAGACTACCTTAGGCAAAAGGACGGGTTCGCTCAGAAGGATACTCTGTCCTTATGAAACAATAGATAAGGAGGTCGACAGCTGAGTGCTTGAAGCTCTGAAACTCTCCTAGCTGAAGTAATAGCTACCAGAAAAAGAGTCTTCCATGATAGCAATTTTAAAGAACAGGAGACTGCAGGTTCGAAAGGGGAAAGAATCAAAGAAGTAAGAACTAAATTTAGGTCCCAAGGAGAAGGAGGATTTCTTATAGGAGGTCTGAGAAGAAAAACTCCTTTCAAAAAGGCTTTGCAAAGCTTGTGGGACATTAAGGCAGATTCAGAAATACCCACATGAAAGTTAGAAACAGCTGCCAATTGAACTTTAAGAGTAGAGGGAGATGAACCTGCATGGAAGAGTTCAGCTAGAAAATCAAGGACTATTTGGATGGAAGCAGTGAAAGGATCTATGTCCCTTCCTTGAGCCCAATATGTGAAGCGTTTCCACTTACTTCAAATAAATCTTCCGAGTGGAAGATTTATGGGAAGCTATCAAAATATCTCGAACAGAGTGAGATAATTGAGGAAGCCTGGCTAAGGTTGGAACTGGAGGAACCAAGCAGTGAGGTTCAGAGAGGGAGGGATGAAACTGACCCGACTGATGGATCAAAAGATCTGGAACTAGGTCCAGATGCCAAGGTCGCTCCAATAGAAATTGATGTAGAAAGGGGAACCACACCTGTCGAGGCCAGTAAGGAGCAATGAGGATCAATGAGGCCTTCTGAGCGATAGCTTTCTGTATCACTTGAGAGATTAGTGGGAGGGAGGAAATGCATACAGAAGTCCCCGAGGCCAAACTTGGACTAGAGCGTCTCTGCTGGGTTGGCCTGGTAAAAGGAATAGAGTGAAATATTCTCTGCACTTGCTGTTTTGGGGAGTAGCAAAAAGATCGCAGCAAGGCTGACCCCACTTGAGGAAAATTTCTCTCACAACAGAGTCTTTCAGAGACCACTCGTGAGGCATGAGGATAGCTCTGCTCAACTTGTCCGCAATTTGATTGGACTTCCGGGATGCTGCTATCAGAAACCGCTGAGAAGAAATCGCCCATTGCCACAATCTGAATGCTATCCGACACTGGGGGTATGACCTGGTTCCGCCTTGTTTGTTGATGTACCACACTACAGACATATTGTCTGTCTGGATTGCAATCGCTCCCAAGGGAAGAGAGTCTTGAAGGGCTTGCAACGCTAAAAGCACTGTTCTCATCTCCAGAACATTTATGTGCAAGTGGCATTCGCTTGGTTGCCATGTGCCCTGGACCGTCCTGCCCTGATAATGCCCCCCACCCGATCAGGGAGGCATCCGTTGTCAGAGTAGCAACCGGAGGGTGGAACAAAGGGTCTTCCCAACCAGAGCTGAGGGAAGACATCCACCACATGAGATGATTTCTGCACGCCTGATCATAATGGTGTGGGACATTGGAAGTTGCTGGTATGACCATTGTGTAAAGAGCATCCATTGAAGGATCCGCATGTGGAATCTGGCTAATGGAAGCAGAGGTATGGCAGCCATAATTCCCAACACTTTTAGTACCAACCTGGCTTTGATTCTGTTGTTGTTGAAAAGGAGTGAGACCAGTTTGTGAATGTCTGTTATTCTTTGATGTGTTAGTCTTGCAGACATGTATACTGTGTCCAGAATTGCGACTATGAAATTAATAGTACGACAAGGCGACAAAACAGACTTTTCGCAATTTATTGAAATGCCTAACTTTGACAAATGCGAAAAGTGTAATCCCTGGCCATCAGAAGGAGATGCTTGGTGGGAGCTGTGAGGAGCCAGTCGTCCAAATATGGAAACACCTGGAATCCTTGTCGCCTCAGGTGAGAAGCTACCACTGCCATGCATTTGGTAAACACCCGGGGGGCAGTGGTGAGACCAAAGGGCAGGGCCCTGAACTGAAAATGACTGGTTCCCAGCCTGAAGCGGAGGAATCTTCTGGAGCCGCCTGTTCATTTTTATCTGATAGTACGCATCCTGAAGGTCTATAGAGCACATCCAGTTTCCTTTTCTCAATAGGGGAAGGATGGATTGCAGCGTGACCATCCAAAATCTTGTTTTCTTGACTGATCTGTTCAAGATACTGAGATCCAAAATTGGTCTCCAGTCCCGTTTTCTTTGGAACTAAAAAGAACCTTGAGTAGATTCCGGATCCTTGCTGGTCTGCTGGAACTGGCTGAATTGCTCTTTTTGCAAGCAGTTTTGAAATTTCCAAAACCGCTAGATCCCTTTGAGCGGGTGGAACATCTGGAAGGGATTTTTTTGATTGGTTTGGAATGCGAAGAAAGGGGATAGAATAGCCTTCGGAAATGAAGGACTGTACTCATTTGTCTTGAGTCAGGGATAGCCAGGCTTCTGGGTACAGTGACAATCTTCCCCCGACTGCCTCCGAAGGTGGGCAGTCGGGCAACACCTCAGGGATGCTGAAAGGGCTTATCAGAGAAAGCTTCCCGGTTGCCCTGGTTCCATGGAGCCCTGCCTCGAGGGCTTATGTCTACCATTGTTATTCCCGCCTCTGCCTCTGGCAGGAAACGACTTTGTGCGTCAGGCTAAGTCCCTTGAGATTGTTTACGGAACCACATTTTCCCACTTTTCTGGCCTTTGGGGTAAGGTCTAGAAGGAGTAGAAAACGGACTCCGACGGCAGAAAGAGTCTTGCCATCAGTCTCGCACCTAGTCAAGGTTTCTATCAGTTGAGGAGCAATGAGAGATGATCCATCAAACGGGAGTTAGTGAAAGACGCCTTGAAGGGGTCCAAAATTGCATAGCCGCATCCAGGCATGCCTACGTAAGGCCACACCTGTCCCTGCGGCCTACTCGCTCCATCAGCCGCATAAGAAAGGAGGCGATGGAGGAGTTGGTTATGGAGTTAAGGGTAGCCAGCTGAGTATTCATCTTATCTTGAAAACCCAAGCTGTAGGGTCCTTCAACATGTCACCGCTTTGATCAAGTCCCTTTGAAGACGAGTGAAATGGCACAGGTAGTTCAGCGAACGATAGTAAATGTCGCTGACGAGAACATCCGCTTCCCTGCACCTGTCCATGGACCTAGATTCCTTGTTAGGTGGCTGGACAGGTACTGAAGGATCAGCTAGTTCCTTCTTAGTGGCAGCAGCTACCACCATAGCATCCACAGAAACTCCTTTGTCAAGAACTGTTTGTCTGCTGGTGCCGTTATGAATTTGAGGGTCTCCTGGGAGTGGGGTCCACTGAATCAGGAGCCGCCCATGCCTTTTAGCAACCACCTGCATGAGGGGGTCAAAGGGGACACCCAGGAGGTGGAAGGGCGAGCCAAACGCCTCAAGATACACAGATTCATCCTCCGAACGGTTAAGTGCTGGCCAATTTCCCCTCTGCTTCACGATCTCTAGAATGTCTGCAAAGGAGACATCTTCAGAAGGGGAACGGGGAACCCTCGAATCATCTAAATCTGTGTCAGATGTGATGGACTCAGGTGAGTCAATGTGTTTCCTCTTACACTTCCTCTTCCGAGGGGCTCTTCTGCCAAAACAGGAGAGGCCCCGGAAGAGGATGAAATCCGCACAGGGGGTTCCTGAGGAGCTGGCTCACTGCGGTCCGGGATGAGGGAGTGAGTCGACTTGACCTGAGGCACCGAGAGGGAGGGCGGACGGAGCCGACTGTGGAGTACAGCCAGGCTCTAACAAACTCCGCATGACCTCGAACGCACCCCCTGTCAGGCAAAGCCAGAGGTCCCCGCCCGAGAAGCTGAGAACCCTCCTCGGCACCGACAGTGATGGCTCCGACGATGACGGAGCCGAACTCACCAGCGCTCCCGAGAGGAAGAGCGGGTCGGACAAGGGTCCGATGCCACTCACCCCTCGAGCCGACGATGGAAGTCCGGGCGCCGAGATTCTTCTAAGGAAGAAATCGGAGCCGACAATGGAGCCGAAGACACTTGTATCGGCTCCGACGCTACCACAGTCTCGGTTCGACACGACCTGCCCGAGCTCAACGGAGTCAGAGGAGGAATATATTGATGGACAGGGGCAGGCATCGACTGATGAGTCGGGCTCTGAAGCATCTGGGCCAGTGCCTCGACTTAAGAAGTCGACTCACTACCCTCTGAAGGTCATGATCCGACAGCCTCGATGACCTAGAGGAGTGAGATTTATGGCTCTGCTCAGACAGCAGAGGAGATCCTGGAGCCGAATGAACGGAGCCAAGGGATGGTGACCTGGACCTCTTCTAGATGTCGGCTCCAAGGTCTGGTCGGAGCCGACACGGAATTTCTAATACCTCGCTCCAGCCGGAGCAGGAACCACAGAAACTGTGGACTGAGACTCATCGGCTCCAGCCCGAGCCCATGTAGGCGGAGGTTTAGAAGCTTAGGTCTCGCTCAGTTGCTGGAGCCGAAGACCTAGAAGCCTTGGAGGGCTTCCCTGAAGACACAGTAAGGGAATCCTCAGGCTTGAGTAAACCTCTTAAAATTAACTTATTTTTTCTTTCCTGCAGGACCCTGGGACTGAAGCCATGGCAAACAGCACAGGAGTCCTGCAGGTGCAAAGGTTCCAGGCAGTAGACACAAGAAGTGTGACCGTCTGTCAGAGACATTTTCTGACAGCACACATCACACTTCTTGAAGCCTGAGACCTTTGATTCTTTAGACATTCCGAAAGTGCAATCACACACACAGTCAGAAACACACTGATTACACCCTGTCTAGTTTTAGCTTAAAATAAAACAACTAACTAGGTTTTAAATTAAGAAAAAATAACACACACACACACACACACTAGGGAAGGAAGAAGGCTTGAAGGCCCGAGGGAAGAACTTAAAGTTCTTGTGGGGAAAAAACAGGAATTTTAAGAAAAAGGGGCAAGAATTCCTCTAAACTAAGGGAAATAAGTATAAAAATTAAAAATAAAGGGGTTTAAATGCACTAACTTTACAAGAAAGTCACTTACCAAGAACCGGTAGAAAAACCAACACCTCGATCGCTGTAGCGGCAAACGAGATCTGAGGTAACTCTCGCCTAGCATTGTGGGATATAAGGGAGCCTCGAGCGGTGGAACCAACTCGAAGCTTTTAGAGTGGCCGAGTCGGAGCCGAGGTCGGCTCCGAACCCATCCAGCAAGAATGAAGGCGAGATAGACAACTTAACATAGTATATTCAGAAACCTAGGTACAAAAAGGAACAAATGCTATGCTAAAAGATAGGACACAACTGGGACATATCAAACACAATCGTTCAAGTGTGCTAACCCTTACCCTGCTTATGCATCTAACCCCATTACAAACCAAAAATCCTTTTCTTAACAGTATCATTTCACAAGACGCATACACACACACACTCTCTTACTTTACATATGCCCCTACATATACAAAATGCTAAAACTATAACCTAACCTAGCCCTTACGCTAATCGAGAAACACACACACAAACACACTAAAACTTTCACACACATGCCACTAAATCTGTCCATTTCCTCAGTGCTTAGTCTAACCCTAACCCACAAACACTAGCATACACACTTCCTCTCTTAATGCCAAAACTTTCAGTATATCCAAATGTTTTGGCAGTACAAAATAAACTTACCATAACACCAATCACATCCCACAGATCACAGGAAGACTCGATGTTCCTACTTGCGAAAGCTCCTGCAATCAACAAGCAGGAATTTCAATAAAAGCAGACGCCAATGCATTCAACAGAGTATACTGCACCTTCGCTATATGTGAGAGATCATTCTCCAAAACTGCCCCTGCCTCTTGAAACTCTAAGCCTAACTCTGTTAGAAAGATGATAACATTATGCTTTTCAAGAAATCACTGAGTGCTCACCTGGTAAATTAAAACAAAATGCAAATGCTTCAGAGACACTGCATAAGTCTACCCTATAACTATTGTACTGTGATTCATTGTGGGCAAATCACTTCATCAGTATGACTGAATATGCTTAGCTGGTCTTAATATTTTGAATGCACTATTCATAATGTACTTGCAGTGCATGGACAGCAGTGATTATGTTCTGATATCCATAAAAAAGAAAATTCAGTTAAGCGCTCCTATACTGTGAAGCCTGGTCTTAACCAATGTTAAGCACCTCCTACTTAACTTGTTAAGGTCTGGTCACATACCAGGGTCAAATCTGCCAGTAATGACCAGCAAATGACAGTGACTGTTGCTCTCTCCCCAATGTCTGTGCCAGTAATGGGTTCCTGGCTGCCTCTTATAAACTTGGAAAGTTGCCACAATAACATGGTTTGTCTTCTGCATTTTCTGAAGGAAACAATGTCTGAAACTCAAATATATGTCATTATTTAGGGACTTAAATCCTCAGTGATATGTCAGAAAACTACAGATTTTAAGTGGAACAGACCAAACATATGAGATGAAAATCTGGACAGTTGAGAGGCATGAAAGGTGAGTGTAAACATAAGACATTGAATTACACTATCCTTCTGACGGGGCTCGCTAAGTGCTTTACGGCTTTGAAAACCAGCAAGACACTTAGCACTTTTTTCTGTAAATAATAGTACATAGAGCAGATAATGCTCCAAGCACTACAAAAAATTATGACTGGGTCCCCGATCATAACCCTTAATTATGTGTTCTCAACATAGATGCCAAAATTCACCTCTCAAGCGAATTTCTTAGAATCCATGTCTCAAACATATAACAATCAGGTTACGATTGGCAACCCACTCATAATCCTCTATGTATTGTATACAGCACCACAATTACACTCCGAAATCCAGAAAAAGATAAACTTTGTTAAGGCTGTCCCTAGCACGATAATTGATCTTAACAGATCATGTTTTGTGCTAGGGACTAACAGCAGATGGTACCAGTCAGTAAAAAATCAGCAGCTTTTAAAACCAGTTAGATGTTTTGCAAGCTTTTAAAGTTGTATGTTCTACAGAGGGCCACTTTGTTTCTGCCTTTTGTTTGTCTGACAGCACAGTGTTTTGATGACTTTCAAAGGTTTTGCTCTTGAGAATAAATTTATTGATATACATGTCTCAAACAAACAATAGGCTGGTTATGATTGGAGACCCGAGCATGATCCCCTGTAAAATTAACACTAAGTTCGCCGTGCTGTTTTTCTTCTTATGATTATTGTCTGAATGTTTATTTGGGCTTAGGTCGTCGCTGAAATGGGTCATTGAGCCAGCCCAGCTACCTGGTTAACAAATGTTGAGTAAATAAATAACTAACAAACTAAATAAATAAATACATATATTTTTATATATGCAGTGTCTCTCTCACACACACACACACACACACACACACACACACACACACACACACACACACACACACACAAGCACACACTCACACATACACACACACACACACACACACACACACACACACACACAGCTAAAGTACATGTTTTGGCTGCTAGTTTTAGTCACAATAAAGCATTCGGAAAGTCCCTTTGACTGAATGTTTCCTACTATTAAGAAACATAAAAGTGGGTGTATTATAATTTACCTGCTTGACAACTGTCTGATAACAATTCAGAAATGTATTTTTATTTTGTTTTTTCTTTGAGGCTTCCTCCCTGTAGCATCTGTTGATATACTTTGTATTAAAGAAGCGGTGAACTAGTTTATTCCCAACCAAAGCCCTCTTCTTTTCAACACACTGCAGCAAAGGAGTATTTCTGTTCTCTGAAATTAATCTCTTTTTTTGATTCAAAGGTCACTTCTGTGCAACTCCTGAGAGAATGCAAACAATCCTTCTGTAAAACTGAACTTCACCATTTTAATGTGGAAATCAACTTCTAGTTAGAGTAACAAAAGAAATTACTGCCGGTAAACAGACACATGTATTAATAAAACCAAGAAGAATGGGTCAGAAGGTTAAGCCCTGACATACACAGAAATATTAGTAAATAGAGTTCCGAGCACAGTAAGTCTGAATACAAAAGTCCATTGAGAAACACAGCTCTTCATCTGCTACATCCTGCCGCCTTCAAAAATTCTCATACTATTGTATGACACTAAGAATAATTTCACAGTGGTGGTTAAAACATCTGACACTCTAAAACAGAAGACTTAGACATAAGACTGAATTCTCTCTTTTAAAATCACAACAATGTGCAATGGTGAACTGACCACCTTCCTCCTTTTTGGACGGAGAGATCATTTTCACTTCTAAACTGGCTAAACTGACAGCTGCTAAAAGTACAGTTTTGTACCTACCATAAATGTAGATGTTCGAAGATCCACATTGCTGCAGTCCTAACACTTGGGTAGTCCGCTGTCCCTCGGTCGGCCCGAATATCAGAGTATAAGGCTGACGTCGGTCAAGGCGCATTTGACTGACATCAGAACGTCAGGGTACAAATGCGCATGACCGACGTCATATCCTCAGTCTTTTCTTGCCCCAGATGTCAGAAGACCCTAAAAAGAAAGGTCAAAACCCATAGACAACAACTAAACAACCAACCAGCCTAACACCAAAAATATGTACAATATATACAATATATACACTATACCTCAGATGGATAACCCAACCCACACAACCACCTCAAACTACAGAGGGAAGGAGGGACTGCAGCAGTGTGGATCTTGAACATCTACATTTATGGTAGGTACAAAACTGTACTATGTTCTTCATCTCACATTGCTGCAGTCCTAACACTTGGGTAGAATCCCAAAGCAGAGGTAAGGGAGGATGGCTAAACTATAATGAAGCAGGAGCTGCCAAAATGCCCTGCAACACAGCAGTGGCAAACCAGCCCTGGATTTAGAGTACAGAGGAAGGTGGTAATGCCTAGAGAAGGTATGCACTGAACTCCAAGTGGCTGCCTCCAAAATATCCTTAGTAGCCACCCCCCTCAAAAAAGCTGTTGAAGTGGCAGTAGCCCTAGTGGAATGAGGCCTAATCCCAGCTGGAATCGCTTTGCCATGATGGGAATAACAGAAAGCAATGCAAAATCCAATCCACTTAGAAATAGTTTGTTTTGACACGGGCTTGCCCTGAGAGCACAAAGCAAAAAAAACTAATAACTGCTGAGATTGTCTGAACCCTTTAGTTCTGTCCAAATAATATCGCAACTGCCTGTGTACATCTAAAGTGTGCAAAATCTTTTCCCCTTTAGTTTGGGGATTTGCATAAAAAGTAGGCAAATGAATAGTTTGGTTTAAAGCCACACTAGAACCACTTTAGGCATAAAGGAAGGATTAGTACGTAAAGATACCCTATCCTTATGGAAAATTAAGAAAGGCTCAACTGCCATAAGGGCCTGCAATTCAGAAACCCTTCTTGCAGAGGTAATGGCCAACAAAAAAGCAGTCTTCCATGACAAATATTTCAACTCAGCCGTAGCTGCAGGCTCAAAAGGTTGTAGAGTGAGTTTCTCCAACACAAAATTGAGATCCCAAGCAGGAGTAGGAGCCCTTCGTGGGGGTCTTATATTCTTTGCCCCTCTAAGAAATTGCTTGAACAAAGGATGAGAAAACAATGGTGGGTCACAGTCGTAGTGAGCTGAAATTGCTGCAGCATGAATCTTAATAGAAGAGAAGGACAAACCTTTGTCCAATAACTCAGTAAGATATTGAAGAGCCACACTTAAATCAGGCTCTGAAACATCCAAATCCTTAGCTGCACTCCAAAATGAAAATCTCTTCCATTTATCTGCGTACACTTTCCTTGTACTAGGCCTTCTAGCTTCCAAAATCACATTCAAAACTTGTTGTGGAAGTTGAGACCCTCTATGGTTTAAAACAGAATATGCCATGCAGTTAGGTGAAGAGAGTGAAGTTTGACATTGAGCAAATGACTGTCCTCCTGGGACAACAGATGTGGAATCAAAGGCAAAGGCCATGGAGGCTTCCGCATTAGACTTCTCAGTAATGGGTACCAGTGCTGTCGAGGCCAATCTGGAGCTATCAAAATCATCCTTGGCTTGTCCTGTCTGACCTTCAGAAGTACCTTTGGGAGGAGAGGCAGAGGTGGAAAGGCATACACATGAAGATTTTTCCAACTGAAAGAAAGAGCATCCACTTTCCAAGCTGTGGGATGAAACCTTTGTGCAAAACTTTGGCAGCTGGTGGTTTAGTGGAGAAGCGAACAGATCTATGTCTGGAGTTCCCAGGACACTGTCAATTTCTGAAATACATGAAGATCCAGTTACCACCGTGGGGATCCATGATTTGTCTGCTTAACACATCTGCTAAGGAGTTCTGTGCTCCCGGCAGAAACCTTGCCTGAAGACTTAGTTGTAAACTGAGAGCAGTCTCCCACAAAATCATTGCTTGCCTGCATAGAGGATAAGAATATGTTCCCCTTGCTTGTTGATGTACCACATGACAGTTGTGTTGTCTGTTAGAATCAACACCTGCCCTGGAAGAAGTAAATCCTTGAAAGCTATTAATGCAAACTGGACTGCTAACATCTCCTTCAAGTTGATATGTAGATGCTGTAGTCTGACAGGCCACTTGTCTTGTATCCACTTTCCGCTTAGCTGAGCTCCCCAAGCTTTGTCTGAGGCATCTGTCGTTAAAATTTGACTCGCCTCTGGCCGGGTCACAGAGAGTCCCTTGTTTAGGTGACATTCCTGAGCCCACCACAAAAATTCCTTTTGAATGCAAGGTATTATTTGAATGACAGTGTCCAGATGCTGGCAGTGCTGTGTCCATACATTTTGAGATACCATTGCAACTTCCTCATATGCAGTTTGGCATTGGGAAGCACCAGAATACAAGATGCCATGAACCCTAAGGCTTGAAGGACTGTCCTTGCAGTCAGCCCGGACTGAAGAGATAGATGATGGAAGTAAAGGGAAAGATTCTTTTGTTTGTCCGGGGTTAGAAAGGCCATCTGGGATGCTGTATTCAGTCTTACACCCAGAAAGCACATGTCTTGAGAGGGTACTAGACTGGACTTTATTTTGCTCACAGAATACCCCAGGCATCTTAGCACTGCTATCACATATTCCAAATGACGAAGAAGCTCGTCCCTTCCTTGAGCCAGAATCAGGCAATCGTCCAAATAAGGATAGATTTGTATTCCTTTTAGCCTGAAGAAAGCTATCACTGGAGCCAGAACTTTCAGAATACTCTGGGCGCAGTAGATAAGCCAAAGGGCAATGCAGAGAACTGATAGTGAGAAGTCCCAGTCCAAAACGCAGATACTTCCTGCAACTTAGCCTGATAGGAACATGAAGGTAAGCCTCCTTGAGATCCAAAGTTACCATCCAGTGATCCTTGCCCAGTAGAGGTAAAAGCTGTTGTAACGTCAACATTTTGAACTTGGGAATGTCCAGATAAGTGTTGAGGATAGATAAATCCAAAATTGGTCTCCACGTGTTCCCCTTTTTGGCACAAGGAACAGGCGAGAATAAAATCCTAGGCCCCTTTCTGGCATAGGAACCGCTGTATGGCCCCTATTTGGAGTAACAGAGAAATTTGCTTGTGAGCCTCTATTCTTTGTTGAGGAGGAATGTCTGGCATGCCTTTGAAAGGAGGCAAGGTATGGAAATAAAACCTGTAACCGTGATGTATGATATCCAGTACCCATCTGTCTTGGGTAATCAAACTCCAATTTTCTTTGAAAAGTGCCAACCTTCCTCCCAAAGGTGCTGCCAGGCGAGAAGGTGCTGGCAGCTGAAAAGGTAGGTGATTGGGTCTGCTTACGAAAGGACTGACTCCTGCCCTCACCAAGACTGTGCAGGAGAACTCCCTGTCCTAGGCCTGAAAGAGCCCTGACCTCTGCCCCTGCCACGTCTAGATCTACCCCTAGACTGGGAATCATAAGAAGGATACGTCCACCCTTAGTAGGCCAATTTCTACTAAACTTTGGAGGCTGAACCTGCAAAAAATCTTTAACAGTCTGCATAGACTTAGCCTTGTCTTCCATTTTCTTTAAAACTGCCTCAACAGGAGAACCAAACAAAACATCAGATTGCAAAGGGGCATCCAAAATCCTAGTTTTAACATGGTCAGATAAATTTTGATCCCTCAGCCAGGCATGCCTGCGAAGAACTGACCCAGTGGCAGCCACCCTAGACGAGACCTGTACAGCATCAAAACCACATTGCAAAGAATGCTTACCCACCTGTTCAGAAACATGCACTAAATCTTGTAACTCTTTACAATCAATACCTTCCGCCAGAGCATCAACCTTAGATTTCAACTGTGAAAGGAGATAATTTTGATATTTCAACATGTGAAACTGGCAATTCAAAGCTCTCATGGCTAGAGAGGAAGAAGTATAAACTTTCTTTCCCCATCTATCCAAGGCCCTGGCCTCTTTATCTGCAGGAACCGGATTCTTGACAACAGAAGCCTTAACACCCTTAGGCCCCTGGCTTACAGTTTCTGGGTCTGCCCTAGGACTCTTAAAAAGATACTTATGAGCTTCAGGCACCCTGTAATACCTATCTGGTTTAACAGGAGCAGGAGGCAAAGAATCAGGATTAAGAGAAGCCTCTGCAAACACATCTTCCACCACATTCAGAACAGGAGGTCTAGCTAAAGGCCTATGCTGGGGTAAAACAAAATTCCCTAAGCCTTTTCCTGGAATCAGAGAAATCCTGACCTTCCCATTTAAAATGCTCTCTCATGGAGTGAAGGGTCTCTGAAAAAGAAAAATCCTCAGGAGGAGAAGCAGACGGAGTAGAATCATCCACATCAGAATCAGAATAATGAGAATACTCCTGCAAGTCTTCAGCCCAAGACTCAGACACATCCGAAGCCTGCTCATAATCCCCCAACACAGGTTCCATCCTAGGCCTCTTATCAGGAGGGGGCATAGAGCCTCTAATTAAAGTAATTAAATCTTCTGCCATTTTAAGCATGTGCTTCTTGGGCACAGAACCTGAAGAACTAGGAGTGACACCCACAGAAGCAAAACTAGACCTGCCTCTAGGAGAAGCCTTGGAAGCAGAAAGAGAGGGCCTAGACACCTTAGGAAGGGAGGGGAGTACAGTTATCTGAGAAGCCCCTACAGCCTGACCTGCCTCCTGAGAGGCCACATCCTGTAAAAACAAAGTTTCTCCCTGGGACTCCAGAGGCCTCCGGAACCACCGGTTCCACTGACCTCTAAAGAACCGGGCGTCCGGTTCGACTCCTCTAACCTAGGTTTAACTGCCTTGTCCTTGCGCTTCTTGAGGAAGCGGCCGGAGCATCCGACGGCATATTGTAATTGCACCGCCTCCCAAAGACCAAGCTGGCACAATCCAACCTTCGCTTTATAGTGCGTTTATTGAACCTAGCACAAAAGCGACACCCAACCACGCCGTGCTCAGGTCCCAAACAAGGTATACACAAATTATGGTAATCCCTATGCGGTATCTGTTTCCCACAAGAAATACAGTTATTCACTTTTTCTGACATCCGGTAAACCACTGAGGCAAGAAAAAACAAAATATTCCCAACGGGTACTTAACCAACTCTGACTTCGGTTTGAAACTCCGACGAAAATTTCAGAACGAACGGCACTTGCAACACTGCTTCTGCATCGGACCATGCGGCAAAAAAGACTGAGGATATGACGTCGGTCATGCGCATTTGTACCCTGACGTTCTGATGTCAGCCAAATGCGCCTTGACCGACGTCAGCCTTATACTCTGATATTCGGGCCGACCGAGGGACAGCGGACTACCCAAGTGTTAGGACTGCAGCAATGTGAGATGAAGAACATCAGCATTACTGTTGAATTCAAGGTACAAAGAAAATGGACTTTGCTGTTCTCAGCATGTCAAATATCATTAGTTCATAGTTTACTGACAAGAGTAGAGAAAAGTTTATTTCCTGAAGTGCTAAAATAGGTTGCTGAATTTTAAATGAGTGGCAATACGTAATAGTAACGTTTAGTGAACTGTAAGATTTCTTTTTTATTTTACCATCAATAATATGAAGCACTATAGCATCCTCCGTACCATATTCCATGTTTTGTGTGCTATTGTTAGCTACATCATTGCCTCTTGTGTCATAAAGAAAAGATCTAGCACAATTAGGAATAACACACCCTTAATGTCCTATTCCTTTTTATCAGCAGCTTGTCATTATTGGAGAAGTGTGCATTCCAAGGAATATGAATAATTTGCTATCTGAAATGTCATGCTCCTGGAATGTCACCTTGAGGCAAGCCTGAGCAATGCCCCAGACTAAGAATTTTCCAACATAAGACATCCTCACTGTTGGACCGGATCACAGACTATATTGCACTCTCAGTAGTTCTACAAGCAAATGAAGGCCAGTGTTAAATGTTTTTAATAAATCATGGGAGAAGGGTAAGGTTCCTTATGGCTGAGTCAGGACACCTCTGAGTCTCCCTTAACAAAAGCTGGAGCAAGACAAAGGCTGAAACAAAAAATCCT
The DNA here is from genome assembly GCF_019279795.1 of Protopterus annectens. NCBI lineage: Eukaryota > Metazoa > Chordata > Ceratodontiformes > Protopteridae > Protopterus > Protopterus annectens. The sequence continues at coordinate 1,308,080,658 of NC_056747.1, forward strand.
GTCATTCTGACCTCATCTATAGTGAAAATGGTAGAATCTCAGCGTGTCTACAAGACCACAGGCAGCATGGATTCTCAACAGCTTAGCACAAATGGTTACGACAATAAGCTGTCCCTGAGCTCTGAAAGGCACATGAACATATAGTCATACTTGGGCAGCTCCTGTTTTCAAATGACCACTGAATTTCAGTTGTCAAACCATTCCACACAAGCGCGGCACTTTCACCTTGTTCTACATCCCCCTTCCTACAGCATCCCCCCTTGTGATGTTTGCTCCTATGCAGTCAGATGTTAGCATGCACTGACCTCACAGGCAAAATGCACATTGCGTTTCTCATGATCATGACAAAACCTAGGTAGACCTAACAGCTGGCCAGCTCCCAAAGTTTTAGGGTATCCTCCAAGTGCCCAGACCACTAAGATCTTAAGCAAAGCTGTACAAAATCAGCAGTTTGGGTACCAAGAACTTCAGAGTTTTCATGCCAAATGCAATAGGGAGGCTACAGCCCTGCAACGCAACAATGATAGTTAAATAAAATTCAGTAATAACACCCTGGTAACAAAAAAAAAAAAAAAAAGGTGGGGTAGAGGGAGGGAGTGCCTCCTGCAGCAGTGACTATTCGAGCCTCTACTGCTGTGGTACCTTTTCTTACACAAATGCACTAGTTTCATCATTAGTATCACTGCTGCAGTAGCCATAGCTATATGGGTAGAGTGCCATGGCTTTTACTGACTGGGAAGAGGAATTCATAGCTAAGCAGCACTGAATTCATAGGTAATTACTAGGCTAATGATCCCAGGGGGCCTTTTTTTAAGCCTAGCCATGCTTCTTAAAGGTAAGAATTAAAGCCTGTACCTTATGTCTTATAAGGTTAAAAACCTTAAATCATTTGAGGTTAAGTGTCCAGGAGTCCCTGGAGAATGGTCCTAGCAAAACCTGCTCTAGACCTGGAAAAGGAATCTAGTTTGTAGTGCTGAAGATACAGACATGACAAATATGACATTAATCTTCAAGCCTACACATCAGGACTGCTCTAGCCATATAACTAATAATGTAGTTTGGTGGCCACATGACATGCTGCTCTGCACATCAAGTGTTAGCCAGATGCACAACGAGAAGCTTCTATTAAACTGTTTTACATGTCGCCCTTTCCCCACCTATCAGTACTGCAGGCACTACACCTTTACAGTCAGTTAAAAGCTTGTAACAAACCGTTACAACAAATACTTTTTCCTCTTTTTCATTTGTCTCCTTTAGTGACCCACCAGCTGCCCATGTACGTTTGTTACTTTTTCATCTGTTACTTGTGTTAGTTTGTGTCTTTCGGCTTTTCCTGGTTAGGGGTTGCCACAGCGGAACTCCGGTCCGCTAATGATTGGCAGTTGATTTTTATGTATCGGCTTTCCAGGCCTGACGCAAAACCTTCAACAAAGGTACGTCCATTCACACATATCTCCACGCAGAAGACGCTCTTAGCTGAGAATCGAACCGGACAGCGTCTTACTGTGAGGTGACAACGCTACCGCAGCACCACCACCGCGGGTCTAAAAAAGCCAACAAAGTCTGCATGAACTACAAGTAGCCCCAGTGCATTGCAAGTAGCAAAGGAAGGAAAGCATTTTCTTGTGATCTCTTTCCTAAGGTGATAAGCAAATAACTATTATGCCATCCCTCAACAATTAAAGTACACATATCCATGCTTTAACTAAGTTTGCTGTAACTGCACATTTAATCTTTAGCTGGCAATACACTCATTTAAGGTGCTTAACATTTCAGATTTTATAAGATGAAACTATAACACACAAACACTAAATGTGCTCAAGGTACTTATTTGTCAGTGCACCACTGTGTCTGAAATTTTATTATTCAACCTAAAATAGAGCTATGCATTTCAATCCATGTTCTTTATTAATTAGTCTGATGTGACTTCATTATATTCAATTATTTAATTTACAAAAATCAGGCAGGGGTACAATCACCTTGACAAACAGCATAACATGGTAGCCAGGTTTACATTTAGATTTTTACAGCTAAATCTAGTAGTATCTGTCATTATTTAACATTATATTTCAAAATGTGGTCACATCGCTGTGCACAAATGATACAAACTGTTATACATGATGAAAAGCTAACACAGAAGACTGAAGTTTGAATTTGTGTTACCATTGTATTATGACAATTCTGGATGGGCCTCAGTGGCTGTCTATTCACCGGCATATTATTTGTGAGGTTCAATTCTTGCTTTAAATAGCCATACATTATTTGGGTCCCATTTCCCATCTGCATGAGCTACTCTCCAAATATCACCCACTTCATCTGTGCTTACCCACACAGGGGCTGTTGACACTCCTTCTGATATAGATTGAGTCTTCTGTCATTTGCACATTTTCCTTATAAAGGTCACATCACTGGAACACGCAACCTTGGTGACTGAGTCCCCCAGCGTAACCACATTCAAGTATTCCTTAAAGATATTGTTTTGACCTTTTATACTGGTTTGCATTCTGGTTTGCATTTTGGGTGGCCACGGTGGTGCAGTGGTTAGCATTGTCACCTCACAGCAAGAGGTTCTCTGGTTCGATCCTTGGCTGGGATGCCTTCTGTGCGGAGTCTGCATGTCCTCCCTGTGGTCGTGTGGGTTTCCTCCGGGTGCTCCGGTTTCCTCCCACATCCCAAAGACATGCTGTAGGTAGATTGGACACTCCAAATTGGCCCTAGGTGTGAGTGTGTGCGTGTGTGTGCCTTCAGTGGAAGGTTGGGTGCCGGGCTGGCAACTCGACACAGTAAAACTCCACTGCCAATCATGAGCGGACAGGTGATCTGCTGTGGCGACCCCTAACCGGGAAAAGCCGAAAGAAGATGAAGAAGATACTGGTTTGCATTTTACCATATGGATCTCTGATGTTTCTTGACGATCTACTGGTTGATAAAGTCTGCCTGGTAGGTGCACAAAGACACAGTATGAAAAAACACTTACTGGAAAATGGAATAAGCAAGCAATAAAGCCAAACAGAGTATGTGTTATTGTGTAAATAATGCCTGCCCACCGGTGTTCTGGGGTCCAACATCGTTATTTACACAATAACACACACCTGGAGGGCATTACTGTACTTACAGAATGGGCTATCTGTTAAATTGTTTTGTATTTGTTTATGAATTTTTAACTACTCTATACATAGAAACATATATATATATATATATATATATATATATATATATATATATATAATATAAAAAAAACTTCTTGAAAAATAATTAAACACCATTAACACTGAATTATATGCGACTAATGCTTAAAACAAGCAATAAAGGACACGGACACTGAACGGATGATTACGCTTTCGTTCTTTAACGATCATAGAACTTCTTCAGAATGACAGGAGTTACAGTGGAGACAATACTAAATAAGAGTTAGTGTCATGTGATTGTACAGTATCCAATAAACAGATTGCAGTGAGTAGAGAAAGTACCCAATAAGTGACATATATAATTTGAAAAAAAAAACAAATGAACTGTAGTAACTAGGTTAACATTAATATGTAAGAGTAACTAGTGATGTCATAACCAAAAATTAATGTGAATACCATTTTAGGGCACACTTAATATTCATGTTATCATTGAGTCCAGGGAACTGGTCTGCTCCCAAATGCAATTGCCACTTTAATTCCTTTACTTCTAAACATAAGTTAGGATCACCAAAGAAGGGAATAACTTGTTCAAGAACAATAAATCTAAACTTTGTGAAATTACTGCAAAAAGTGCTATGTTTAGCTAATGCGTTGTTTGAATTTTTCGCTCTGATGGCTCCCAAATGTTCCTTTATTCTATCTGAGAGCTTTCTTATTGTTTTACCTATGTAAAAACTGTCACAGGTACCACAAATCCCAGCATAAATTACAAATTTGGTGTGACAGTCATAATGTCTATTGAACTGAATTGTGAAATTGCAATGTTTAAATGTGAAAGAGGTACCTTTATAAATATATGGGCACACCACACAACTATTACAAGTATACATACCAGATTGTGAAATAGGTAGGTTAGAAGTATCTAACAAATAAGGCATATCTCTATTTTCTAAATGACTACGTGTATTTTTAGTTCTTTTGAACTAGAAAACAGGACTGGCACCTAAGAACTTTGCATTTGTATGAGAATCTGTTATGATAACATGAATATTAAGTGTGCCCTAAAATGGTATTCACATTAATTTTTGGTCATGACATCACTATGTATAGAATTTTGCACTTGTTTAAACATTTTACAGTTACTCTTACATATTAATGTTAACCTAGTTACTACAGTTCATTTGTTTTTTTTTTTCAAATGTATATATGTCACTTGGGTACTTTCTCTACTCACTGCAATCTGTTTACTGGATACTGCACAATCACATGACACTAACTCTTATTTAGTATTGTCTCCACTGTAACTCCTGTCATTCTGAAGAAGTTCTATGATTGTTAAAGAACGAAACCTTAATCATCCGTTCAGTGTCCGTGTCCTTTATTGCTTGTTTTAAGCATTAGTCGCATATAATTCAGTGTTGATGATGTTTAATTATTTTTCAAGAAGTTTTTTTTATATTACAAATAAGTCTCTTCTTACTTGTGTGGTTTTAGTTTTTATATATATATATATATATATATATATATATATATATATATATATATATATGTATGTGTATGTATGTATATATATATATATATATATATATATATATATATATATATATATATATATATATATATTTTATATATGTATACACACATATATAATCAGAGTGCAAAGTGTGTGAGCTTGTATTTTTAAGAAGAATGCAAGGCTGTACTTGCACGTATATTACCCACACACATCCACATCCTTAGTGCCATACTGAAAGAGCAACTAGGGAGTGAGCATGCATGATCCTACTCATTAATTATGCAAAAGTTACTTAAGTTAAAGTCTATAGTCAACAAAAGTAATGTGTAATAAAGCTGCTTGAATGGAACCCACGAAGATTAATTTATTCATGTCCTAACATAAAAGCGACGTGGTGTCAGAACTGGGATGGGAGAGAGAAGAATATTCCGAGACATGAGATGTAAAGACGACAGCAAAGGTAAAACCGAGAGAAAAGAGCACAGATATAGTCAGAAAGAAGCAAAGGTAATGAGAAACAAAATTAATTATTTGCTCGATGCGAAAGATAATAAAAAGGGGCATTACAAGGGCACAAACTACATTACAAGGCAAGCGGAAAGTACGAAAATGTTGTTAACTAAAGAAAATGTTTAAGATAAAACTATCTGATGAAACGATTAACTGTAAAGCAAAATGAGTATGTTTAAGCAGAAAACGAGTATGTTTAAGACAAAAAAACGTAAGTTTGAGGCAAAGTTGGGCATGTTTAGAATAAAATGAGCACAGGAAATGTACGTTGAGCATGGAAAGGGCTTAAATGAGCAAAATGATTACAATAAGAAAAGAAAAGGGCACATAAACTGAAAATAAAGCAAGGGGCTGCATGTGTTTGGGCAAAGTGCTATATTTAGGCATAACTACAACTTCGTATTGTATCAAGGGCATAACTAAAGTTATTTGAATTATCTCAGAGTGTGTGAAAGGCTTACACAGTGTGTGATTATTACTGTGCATTTATTTCGAAGAGTTCATTGTGTGCAAAGTGCAACTAGTTCGTGCAATCCAGTCAATGTATAGATATTTCAAAAAAGGTCTTGTGTTGGGTGTGTCTGTTCACAAAGTGCCGCAATTACAGAGTGCTTCTTGTACTGTAAAGAGTTGCCTAGCATGGTAGAGCCATTTTGGGGACATTTCAGTATGCTGTATGCAATTACTTCGAAAGTTATTGAGTTTTGGGCAATGGATGCTTGATTTATTCGCATTGTGCAGTTTCTTGACATGTTTCTTACACTGATAAGAGGTGTTTACTTGCAAAAGACGACATTACAAGAGTATTACAGTGCTCATGAATAACTCAGATGCATCGTAAAGTTGTTGAATGTTTCTTAAAGTGATGACTTTAACAAGTGATGGTAAATGACTATAGCATTTCTGCCTTTATCGATAAAATTCCGAAAAGTATAGCAAGTGATGATAAATTACTTTAGCATTTCTGCCTTTACCGATAATATTCCGAAAGTATCGAAAAGCCCGAGAAGTTTATTTCACAAAGTCCAGTTATTTGAAAGTACAAGTTCGTTCATTTGCATAATTCTGATAAGCCCAATGAGAATATAAATTCAGAGCATGAAGGCATTGGACAAGTTCTGTCTATGCCAGAAACTTCTGCATATATGCCTGTGTGTATATTCATGCTTATTTGCAAAAAAAACTTGGTATTTTGGCCTTGATTATGAAAAGACATTGATAGAGTTCTTTCTTCTTGTTTAGTATGCAATAGTACTAGACCGCATTTCCAAAGAGAACCGCTTCAGTTAAATCCAATTCCTGAACTGCCTTGGTCTACTGTAGCAACTGATATCTTTGAGTGGAACGATCAACACTACTTAGTTTTGGTAGACTCATTCAAATTGATTTGAGATCGATCTACTACCAAAATTATCCTCAAATACTGTTATTACTAATACGATCCCAACAAGAGTGAAGACAAAGATAAATGCCCCGTTGTTTAGAAGTAGAAATACAAAAAAGAGCACAAAATAAAACAACGGAGCAAAGCAGCAGCCATAGCTTCATACAATAAACCAACTTACTTATTAAACCTGGTTTATTGTATGATGTTACGGCTGTTGCCTTTCTCCGTTGTTTTATTTTGTGCTTTTACTGTTATTACTAAGTTGAAACGTCATTTATCAGTTCATGGTAGTCCACACAAACTTTTTTTCTGACAATGGTACTCAGTTTACTAACCAGTTGCTTCAAAAATTTGAAAAAGACTGGGACTTTGTACGTGTCACTAGTAGTCCTGAATGTCCTCAGTCTAATGGTCTAGCTGAACGAGCAGTACAGAGTGCAAAGCAGGTACTTGAAAGGTCAAAGTGTGACAATACCAATGCATTCTTGAATTTGCTTAATCTCAGAAACATACCTTGTTATGATATTCTTGGCTCACCTGCTCAAAGACTACTTTCCAGGCAAACTAGAACTACGCTACCTATTTCTTCAAGTTTGTTGCAGCCTAAATCTAAGAACAATAAAATAATCAAGGCTCAATTGTTTAAGAAGCGTAATAACCAGAAGTCGACATATGACAGATCAAGCAGATTACTTCATCCGTTGAGGGAAGGAGAGATGGTATGAATTCAGACAACAAAAGGTTTTGATCTAATAGGACAGATTACAGGTATTTGTGCAGAGACAAGAGCTTACTTGGTAAATTCCGAAGGAGTGTTGTAAAGGAGGAATCACAAACATCTTCTTCCTGTACCAGAACTATCATCAACATTGCAATCACAGCATTGTATCTGTGATGCAAACTCTAAATCAAAGAGTGAGTCAGACACTGTTTCCAGACTAGAATGTGTTCAAAAGTCTGATTCTTTTCCAGAAAGTGACTCGAACATTTCACAAGTCAACAATTTTGCAGAAACTGTCTCAGTTGCTAAATCTAATTCCCAGTTTTATGTCACACAATATGGACGAGTGTCTAAACAAAGTGTGAAATATGCAGCAACGTGGACTTGATTGCATATACCCATATGTTTAACATTGTATAATGCACGTCTATAGATTACCTGTGATTTCTGCATGCCAGACAGTCTCATAACAACTGTATGCTCTCAAAGTGGGAGGATGTAGATCAGTGTAAAGTGTGTGCGCTTGTATCTTTAAGAAGCATGTGAGGCAGTACGTGCACGTATATAACCCATACACGTGCACAACCTAAGTGCCATTTAGAGAAAGCAGCTAGGGAGTAAGCATGACTGATTACAGTCATTAATTGTATACAAGTTACTTAAGTTACAGTCTATAGTCAACAATAGTAATGTAAAAACAGAACAGAGGTAAGGCTCCAGGCTTCTCAAAATCGTTTTTATTATTGCAGTACACAAGCGCTTTCACCATTAGGCTTCTTCAGGGGTATCAAATAGCATACTTACACCTGCTTTTATACAAAGAATCACATGATCGTATTAGATTCTTAAAGACATATAGAAAATTTGTTATATATATATATATTTTTATATAAATATATATAAAGAATAAAATTACGGAACACATTACTCAAGCTTAAAAACACGCAATCTAACTCTCTATAAAACTACATAGGTGATATTAATTAAAATACACTATCTTCGTAGTGGTCTATTTTTTAAAACAGGTCTTAGTGGTATATGGTCATTTAAACCATGTCCATCATTTGCTCTCAGTCTCACTATCCACTTGGTTTCCAAGTTCTCGGTTTGTACCTTAATGTCACCACCCCTTAAATTTTCATAACATCTACGTATTATTCTGAAGGTAAATGTATGCTGTGTACTAGTTTCTTTTATATGTTTAGCTAGGGCATTAAACATGCTTCCTTTCTTTATATGGTATGTGTGTTCTCTAATTCTGTCTCTAAGTAGTCTATCCGTTTTACCTACATAAAATTTTTTGCAAACCTGACAGGTAGCTAGATAGACTACATGAGTAGTATCACATTTACCATTAATTCTAAACGTATATACCATACCTGTATCTGGATGTTGAAATATAAACTTGTATCTATAAACCTACAAAATTGGCATTTAGTACAAGGTTTAGTTCCTATATGACCTCTTAGCATAATTTGGTCTCTAGGGGTACAAAGTTGTCTTTTTACTGACTTCTTGTTCTTAAAAGTAAATTGTGGATGTATCCCTATCAGCTTACCTATTTGTTTATCAGAGGTTAAGATGTTCCAGTGTTTGTTGATAACTTCTGTATATTTTTTTTATATTCCTAGAATAACTGAAACATATTTTTAAAGTTTGTGAAGTCTTTGACTTTGCTTTCATCATTTCAACTTCTATCTGTTTGGAGAAGTATGGTCTAGCTCTGCTTTGTCTTAGATTTCTTACTGCTTGCAAACTTGAATCAACCTGCATCAGGTCATACCCTCTTTCTATTAATTCACTTTGCGTTTTACTAATTTGTGCCATAAGGTCATCTTCTTTAGCATTTAATATGGATGCTCTATATGCTTAATTTTGTGCTACATTTCTAAAAATAAACTAAGGGTGCATACTATCTCTTCTAAGAAGATTATTAACATGGCATTCCTTCCTAAACATTTTTGTGTTTAAACTCCCATCCAATTCTTGTAGTATCAGTACATCTAAGAAACTAATTTCTTTTGCAGAGTAATTCATAGTAAACTTAAGAAAGTCTGTTGACCTATTTATGTAATTCACAAAAATTATAAGCTCCTCCATAGAACCTCTCCATAACATAAAGAGATCATCCAGAAATCTACGAAAGAACAAGATTTTGTTCTTATATTCTCTCATTTCAAAGACAACTTGCTCCCATTTTAGCATTACTGCATTTGCGTAGCTATTAGCGCATGATGTTCCCATCGTTACGCCATGACATTGCCAATAAATTCTGTCCCTAAAAACAAAGACATTATTTTCCAACACCAGTTTTAGTAGTACTCTTATTAACTCTACTGTATTCCTGTCATATTTCCCATTTTCAACCATTAATTCAACAACACTATTAATGCCATATTTGTTTGGTATGACAGTAAGGAGTGACACCACGTCAAGAGTTACTAGTAGTAATGGCACCTGACATGTATGTTTTCTCTCAGATATAAAATTATATAAGTCCCTTACAAAATGTTCAGTGTCTTTCAATATATGATTAAATTGACTTATAATATTTTTAAGTGATTTTTCCCAAAAAATGGAGATTGATTCAGTACACCAATTTCTACCAGCTACGATGGGTCTCATAAGGGGGGGGGTTCTCCTTATTTTAGTGTATCTTAGGTGTCCCTTGAATTATTGGAATGGTAGGACTGTGTATGATAAATAGCTAAGTAAACTATCTATTAAATTCATTTTAGCCATTTTCTTTAATTGTTCATGGACGTGTTCAATCATCCTGTTTACTTGTGTTAAACTAATATTCTTATAAAAATTGTTATCACTTAGTAGAAATAACATTTTCTTATCATAGTCTTCCCTGTCTAGAATTACGATAGGCCCTCCCTTATCTGCTGGGCGTATCTTAATAGATTCATTAATTTGTAAATCATTCAAAGCCATACTTTCATCCCTAGTAAGACTGTACCATTTTTTACCATCATTTTGTATTTTCTGTTCATAAAAAAACTCTGTAGGCATCATCAATACAAACTTTTTCAAAGGCAGAAATTAATGGACTCAGTTTAGGCATGAAACTGCTTGGTTTCCTAAAAACAGAGCAACTATACTCTGTATTATCAGCATATAAAATCTTTAACATCAGATTCCTAGTAAACAATTTAATATCTAGAACAATGTCAGTAATATCAGAGTCCATGGTAGGAATGAATGACAGACCTCTTTCTAGAACTTTACGTTCTTGTGCTGACAATTCATATTTAGACAAATTTGCAATCAGTTTTTCATATTTAGGAAAGCTCTCTTGATATTGTATGTTCTCACCATACTGTCCGTTTGTTTCCTTTTGTTTCTTGTCACGCTTCTTCCCCTTAACTGCATTTGATTCAGCCAACCTCTTCCTCGGCTGACCGATCTGCTCCTGGTTGGTAAAGGAAATTGCAGTCCTATTGGCGTGGGGACACCTAAAAAAGTAGAAGAAATAGAATGAAGTTCATCTTTTCCCTCTTGGACACTTTCATTAGTGTCCCGATGTACTTGTACTTTTGTAGTAATAATCTTCCTTCTAACCGATGCTGTTTCAGTCGCCGGCAGATTACATCCTAACTCGGTGGTTACAGGGCTCCTCCCTTCTTGTGTTTCTTGTGCATCTTCTGTTTGTTGATTGGTAACATATGTTGAATTACTTATATTATTGGTTAAGAGTTCAGATGAAGTAACCCGGTTAACCAATTCAGACTCTGTGGACACATTGTTTCTATTTTGACCTGAGTTGTCTGTTACTCTCGGTCACATGAACACATGACCTGTAGAAAAGTCTAATCTGTCCCTTTGGTTCTGTTTTTACAATTGGATTCAGCATATATTCTTTACTGATGTACCTGGTAGCTGTTGGAACTGTTCTGTACTTCATTTACTGTCTTTTTATTTACTCCAACGGAACCAGGATCATGGCAACGGGGCATCTATAAATACAGAGAACATAGAGTTGGAATATAATCCTGGTTTGAATACCACATGGACAGATCGTACAGTGAATCAATTTATTTTAAAGGTGAGCGAGAGAAGGAATCCTTTGCTGTGTGATGATAATATATTAGAACAAGATGATGTGGTGAATATAGACTATGTTGCACTGAAAAGTGAGATGTTCTCTCTAGAAAAAGACCTATTGAAGTTGAAAAGAGTACAATTTGAGAAATACCATTTGCAAACTTGCTTAATGGAAAGCATTGTTCCTAGGGTATTAAGAATTCTTAAAATGCCCGCCCAAATAGACTGCAAGCCTTCTCTGTTACGTGCCTGGCAAAAATTAAATATTCAAACTAGCCAGGGATATCTGAAACTGTTGTTGGAAGCGGCCAAACAAGAAGAACTGAAATTGTTACCCCTAATTAAGAATAAATATTTAGATTTATGTAAGAAATACGAGTCTAGTGTTACAATGAAACCCATTAACGATATGCTTGACAATATATCGGCCTACAGTCGTAGACTGACTCAAATTAAAATAAAGAAATTACAAAGGGACAGATTAGACTTTTCTACAGGTCATGTGTTCATATGGCCGAGTGTAGCAGACAACTCAGGTCAAAATAGAAACAATGTGTCCACAGAGTCTGAATTGGTTAACCGGGTTACTTCATCTGAACTCTTAACCAATAATATATAAGTAATTCAACATATGTTACCAATCACCAAACAGAAGATGCACAAGAAACATGAGAAGGGAGGATCCCTGTAACCACCGAGCTAGGATGTAATCTGCCGGCGACTGAAACAGCATCGGTTAGAAGGAAGATTATTACTACAAAAGTAGAAGTACATCGGGACACTAATGGAAGTGTCCAAGAGGGAAAAGATGAACTTCATTCTATTTCTCCTACTTTTTTAGGTGGCCCCACGGCAACAGGACTGCAATTTCCTTTACCAACCAGGAGCAGATCGGTCAGCTGAGGGAGAGGTCAGCTGATTCAAATGCAGTCAGGGGGAAGGAGCGTGACAAGAAACAAAAGGAAACAAACGGACAGTATGGTGCGTCCATACAATATCAAGAGAGCTTTCCTAAATATGAAAAACTGATTGTAAATTTGTCTAAATATGAATTGTCAGCACAAGAACGTAAAGTTCTAGAAAGAGGTCTGTCATTCATTCCTACCATGGACTCTGATATTACTGACATTGTTCTAGATATTAAATTGTTTACTAGGAATCTGATGTTAAAGATTTTATATGCTGATAATACAGAGTACAGTTGCTCTGTTTTTAGGAAACCAAGCAGTTTCATGCCTAAACTGAGTCCATTAATTTCTGCCTTTGAAAAAGTTTGTATTGATGATGCCTACAGAGTTTTTTTATGAACAGAAAATACAAAATGATGGTAAAAAATGGTACAATCTTACTAGGGATGAAAGTATGGCTTTGAAGGATTTACAAATGAATGAATCTATTATGATACGCCCAGCAGATAAGGGAGGGCCTATCGTAATTCTAGACAGGGAAGACTATGATAAGAAAATGTTATTTCTACTAAGTGATAACAATTTTTATAAGAATATTAGTTTAACACAAGTAAACAGGATGATTGAACATGTCCATGAACAATTAAATAAAATAGTTAAAATGAATTTAATAGATAGTTTACTTAGCTATTTATCATACACAGTCCTACCATTCCAATAATTCAAGGGACACCTAAGATACACAAAAATAAGGAGAACCACCCCCCCATGAGACCCATCGTAGCTGGTAGAAATTGGAGTACTGAATCAATCTCCATTTTTTTGGAAAAATCAATTAAAAATATTATAAGTCAATTTAATCATATATTGAAAGACACTGAACATTTTGTAAGGGGCTTATATAATTTTATATCTGAGAGAAAACATACATGGCAGGCACCATTACTACTAGTAACTCTTCATGTGGTGTCACTCTTTACCGTCATACCAAACAAATATGGCATTAATAGTGTTGTTGAATTAATGGTTGAAAATGGGAAATATGACAGGAATACAGTAGAGTTAATAAGAGTACTACTAAAACTGGTGTTGGAAAATAATGTCTTTGTTTTTAGGGACAGAATTTATTGGCAATGTCATGGCGTAGCGATGGGAACATCATGCGCTAATAACTGCGCAAATGCAGTAATGCTAAAATGGGAGCAAGTTGTCTTTGAAATGAGAGAATATAAGAACAAAATCTTGTTCTTTCGTAGATTTGTGGATGATCTCTTTATGTTATGGAGAGGTTCTATGGAGGAGCTTATAATTTTTGTGAATTACATAAATAGGTCAACAGACTTTCTTAAGTTTACTATGAATTACTCTGCAAAAGAAATTAGTTTCTTAGATGTACTGATACTACAAGAATTGGATGGGAGTTTAAACACAAAAATGTTTAGGAAGGAATGCCATGTTAATAATCTTCTTAGAAGAGATAGTATGCACTCTCAGTTTATTTTTAGAAATGTAGCACAGAATCAAGCATATAGAGCATCCATATTAAATGCTAAAGAAGATGACCTTATGGCACAAATTAGTAAAACGCAAAGTGAATTAATAGAAAGAGGGTATGACCTGAAGCAGGTTGATTCATGTTTGCAAGCAGTAAGAAATCTAAGACAAAGCAGAGCAAGACCATACTTCTACAAACAGATAGAAGTTGAAATGATGAAAGCAAAGCCAAAGACTTCACAAACTTTAAAGATATGTTTCAGTTATTCTAGGAATATAAAAAATATACAGAAGTTATCAATAAACACTGGAACATCTTAACCTCTTGATAAACAAATAAGTAAGTTGATAGGGATACATCCACAATTTACTTTTAAGAACAAGAAGTCATTAAAAAGACAACTTTGTACCCCTAGAGACCAAATTATGCTAAGAGGTCATATAGGAACTAAACCTTGTACTAAATGCCAATTATGTAGGTTTATAGATACAAGTACCAGATACAGGTATGGTATATACGTTTAGAATTAATGGTAAATGTGATACTACTCATGTAGTCTATCTAGCTACCTGTCAGGTTTGCAAAAAATTTTATGTAGGTAAAATGGATAGACTACTTAGAGATAGAATTAGAGAACACACATACCATATAAAGAAAGGAAGCATGTTTAATGCCCTAGCTAAACATATAAAAGAAACTAGTACACAGCATACATTTACCTTCAGAATAATAGGTAGATGTTAAGAAAATTTAAGGGGTGGTGACATTAAGGTACAAACCGAGAACTTGGAAACCAAGTGTATAGAGAGACTGAGAGCGAATGATGGACATGGTTTAAATGACCATATACCACTAAGACCTGTTTTAAAAAATAGACCACTACGAAGATAGTGTATTTTAATTAATATCACCTATGTAGTTTTATAGGGGGTTAGATTGTGTGTTTTTAAGCTTGAGTAATGTGTTCCGTAATTTTATTCTTTATATATATTTATATAAAAAAATAATATATATATATATATATATATATATATATATATATATATATATATATATAAAACAAATTTTCTATATGTCTTTAAGAATATAATACGATCATGTGATTCTTTGTATAAAAGCAGGTGTAAGTATACTATATGATACACCTGAAGAAGCCTAAAGGTGAAAGTGCTTGTGTATTGCAATAATAAAAAACGATTTTGAGAAGCCTGGAGCCTTACCTCTGTTCTGTTTTTACAATTGGATTCAGCATATATTTTTTACTGAGGTACCTGGTAGCTGTTGGAACTGTTTTGTACTTCAACAATAGTAATGTGTTTGTACATAGTAAAGCTGCTTGAACGGAGCCCACGAAGATTTGTTTATTCATGTCCTAACACAAAAGTGACAATATATATGTATAGACACACACACACACACACACACACACACACACACACACACACACACACACACACACACACACACACACACACACACACACACACACATTTAGAAGCAGTGTACCTTTAAAAATATATATGATTAAACTCAATTAACAATGACAGCCATTAGAAGTTTCATACCTTCATACCTCTCGACTGTCCAGATTTTTATAGAATGTCCAGATTTTGGGGCACGGGTGTCTGTTCCTCATATTCTCTTGCAAATCAATGGAGGCTGAAGTCACTAAAGAGTTTCAAACTTCATATCTTTTAAAAATTCATGCTAACATAAATTCTATTATAGCAACTTTCTAATTTTATAAGAGCAATATTTAAATCTGTCTCTATTTTTGGGCTTTTGTCCCCCATTATCCTAGGACCATAGGAAGTTACTCGGCTACTGGCCCTGAGGCCCTAGCTGGCTTAGCAAAGAGTTTTGCCCATGTTTAGACAAGTCAGCACCCAAAGCCCCTGTCCAGCAGGAACACAGGTGGAATTCCAGGGATGCATTTTCTGTTTCCCATCCAGTTATCCAGGTTGTGCTTAAAAAGGAGTATAGGATCGATTTATGTCTTTATCCAGATTTCTTGAGCCAAGAAATTGAGAGGCATGCATATCTTAATTTTAAATAACTGCTGCAGCCACCAATCAACGGAGCAATCTCGCTCTCTCTCACTCACACATACTTTCACTTTCATGCACACAAGCACGCTTGCACACCCACACGTTTCTATGTTTTTTTAATTATCCTTTTCTTTTAATATTACATTCACTAAACTGCAAAAGTGCTGCTTAGTAAGCATAAAAATGGCGGCTGTTAGCTTTCTTACAGTCCGAGCTCCACGACAGCAGACTCATTTTTCAGCGGGTATTAACTGTCCTTTAACATCCTGCTGGAGAACATTCATTCTCCAATCAGAGTGATGCTGTACAGGTCAAGAGTGGAAATGATGGAAGCAAAGTACATCGTTGAGCTACAGAGACTATTAATAGCTGAGTAGGAATGAAACTCTAATGAAAGAATTAGGGAAGGCTTTGATAACACCTGTCCTTTGAACCTTTTTTTTTCTTGCAAAATATGGATGGGGAGATAAAACAAAGGAATAATCACAATACGGCATGAACCATGTGACAGTAAAAACAACTGTGAAACTATGAATGATAGATTTACTCAATGTATAAAATAATTTATGCCAGGATTGTCTAGTCCCTTTGTACAAAGGTATGATATTATACATTAGAATTTATCAGATTGTTTCATTGTATTTCATAAAAGCAAAATCAATTATAATTTAACATAAAACGAAAGGCAAGTGAAAGAACTGCAGCATACATACAACATAGTAATCCAATCTTCAGGTAAAGTAGAAAGGTGGTCCTATTAAGTTCAGAATATTATTATAATATGAGTAGTGAAACATCTTAGTAATAATGAGCTATATGAAAGGTCCAAAAAAAGAGATTACATGAAAGCTAAAATGGAATTAAATGAGTGATTGGATGGGTAAAGGCACATTTGCACTATGCTTATAATATGCAGCATGCTTAGTTTGTGAGGTGTGCACTATCAAACACTTGAAAAGTGAGGCACAAATTTTTAAGTGCGCCTTCTTGAAGGTGCATGTGGTTACTCATCTTACAGTCTTTCTGATCACTTGCTGGGCACTTATGGTCCTAATGGCAAAATGTGTGAGGCTGAAATAGAAGAACAAATGCAAAAATGAAGTCTGCTTAGTTTTAAGATTCATATTACGTTACATAAAGGTAACATTATTATACAGGGAAGACCAATGCGGTGAATATTTAGAAAAAGCAGGTATTTTTTTAAACTTCGTCCTCATAGTAAAAAATTAAGTTCTTACTTAAGGGACTCCAGAGAATGAATTAAGTTACTCATTACAGGATTACAAGAAGACCGCAGCTTGGCAGTAGGAGATGTGAACAACTTGTATACAAATACACAGCATACATTTGTCTTACTGGCTATTTTGTGTTGATTAGGAGATAATCCAAGTACCCATTTTGTTTTAGAACTACTAGACTTTTGTTCAATGAGTATTTTTTTTTTTATAATTTAAAGTATGGCATGTATAAAAAAAAAGTGTGTAGCAATGGGGACCCTGTTTGCATTGAATTGTGCTAATTTAATTATTTCTTATTCTGACAGTACGTTTATGTATTGAAAATATTTTTTTCCTGAAGTAGCTGGACATTATCAAAGTACAGTCACATAGCAAGGAAATAGCAGCAAACACCTTTTTAAGCAGCATCAGTTGACACCAATCTCATAATTTAAAGGCTGTTCCCCTAGGAGAAGTTTTAAAAACAAGAAAGGTGTGTAGTAGATGGTAAAAAAAATAAACATATTTATTACTAGACAGTACCCAGAAGAGGTTGTAATGAAAGCTTATTTTGAAGTTTGTCTAAAAAAATTGAAAAAATAGGTTAATCTTACAGAAAAAAGAAAACAGGACAGCATACTTATAAACCAAATAATATCAAGTATTTTGATAAGGAATATAATGTATTTTGCAACATGGCAGAAGTGTGAGTTGAAGGCATTGGGGTGTGTTAAGTAAGGGTGAGCAGTTTAATAGTGAAAATTTAAAACTGGTAGTTTTATATAAGAAAGGAAAACGTATAACATATATAAGAGAATAAAAGCTTTTTTTTTAACCAAAATTAATAATGCCACGAGGACTTTTCCATGTGTTTCATGTAATGTATGCAAATATATTACACAGAAAGTACAGGATATTAATAAGAGAGTACAGAGGTATACCTGCAATAGAACATAGGTGATGTATGTTACAGCAAGCTTATGTGGACTGAACTATGTAGGACAAACAAAACAGAAATTTAAAGTGCAACTGTGACAACCATAAATAGCATTTAAAACAGAAGATGTTTAATTTGTGTGGTAGAACATGTAATAACAAAACATAATGGACATGTGAATGCTGTGAAGGCTTTTAAGTTGTTACAGTTTCAGAGGGGGAAAGAAGTGAAGAAACCACTGAGAAATAAATACTCTACCCATCACTGCATTGCTCTTAAGTCAGTGAAATGGCTAGAACTACTAAACTATCTTTCCTACTTGCAGCTATCTACAGCTCACAAAATACTCTTTAGACCCCTCGGAACTTACTCAAGATTCTTTTTAGTTCCAAATAAACCAAGGGACCGGAGACCCATCCTGGATCTCAGTAATCTAAAGAAATCAGTGAAAAAGAGTAAGTTTCGGATGTTGACATTGCAATCAATACTTCCTTTTTTGGAAAAAGATGATTGGATGTGGGATGTGCTAAACAGACCTTCAGGATGCAGGCAGTTCAGAAGGTACCTGCACTTCTGGCTAGGGGCCAGTCACTTCCAGTTTCAAGCTTTGCCCCTTTGGTCTCACTACAGCCCCCAGAGTGTTTTTTGGTCTCACTACAGCCCCCAGAGTGTTCACCAAATGCATGCCAGTAGTCGCACTCACCTGAGAAGTCAAGGATTCTGGGTGTTTCCAGACGACTGGCTCATAACTACCCCACCAGGCATCTTCTGCTACAGGCCAAGGACTACAATCTTCAGCTCTGTTGCTCCCTAGGGATTATCTTAAATTACAAAAAATCTGCTCTAGAACCATGTCAAAACTTATTCATTATAGGAGCAGAAATAGACACAAAAATAATTATAACAAAGCTTCCATAAGACAGAGTGGACAATCTTCGGTATTATGTAAGAATGCTGATCAGAAAGAAACGAGTTTCTGCCAAACTAGTTCTTCAAGTTCTGGACAAAATGGCCGCCTCAACTATCCTTATTCCTTTAGCTCGTCTCCACATGAGAATACTTCAATGGTTACTTTCAACGCAGTGAACCATTCTAAAACTACCAAAGACACACAAAATTCTGATAACCAATTCATGCAAAAAGGACCTCCAATGGTGGATATACTCTCCTCTGGTGTCTGAGGGCCGTCACTTTATTTCTTCTCAACTCCAAACCACGGTGACCATGGACACTTCCCAGATTGGGGGAAGGGGCAATATCTGGGGAAGACAGTTCAAGGCATCTGGTATCAACATGAGACTCATTTGCACATAAACATTCTGAAGATGCAAGCTGTGCTTTTAGCGTTGCAAGCAATTTAAGACTCCCTCCCACTAGGAACGACTGGAATCCAATCGGACACCATGTCTGGGGTCTGGTACATAAACAAGCAAGGGGAAACTAGATCTTATCCTCTTTGTCAGGAAATCCTAAGGGTCTGGCAATGGGCTACATCTTCCAATCACTTTTTGAAAGCAACGTACACGGTCCAACGTAACAGAATTGAGCAGAGCCATACTGTGGTCCCTCAATCAAAAAGTTGCAGAAGAGATATTCCAGAAATGGGGCCAGCCTTGCTGCAACCTTTTTGCTTTGCCCACTAATGCCAAATACAGCAGCTACTTTGCACTGATCCCCCCTCCGGGGGAGTCCCCAAGGGATGCATCTGCTCACAACTGGCCCCCGGAACTTCTTTATGACTTTCCACTAATTCCTCTGTTTCCCAAACTACTTCAGAAAGCAAGCTTGTTAAAGATGACAATAATCCTAATTGCTCCCTATTGGACTCGACAAATTTGGTTCCCTTTTCGATGGCCTCATATTCAGGATGACCCATGGATTCTGGAACCCTTTCCAGACCTTCTGTCTCATCCATCAGGAATGGTTCATCCCAATCTAAACAACCTTTAGCTGACAGCTTAGCTGCTCCAATTCCCCTGTTAGCCAGGTTTCCTTCCCTTCCTCTCCTGTAAGACACATTTTAATTTCATCACATAAGTCATCTACAAGAAAACTGTACAAGGGAAAATGGAAGAAGTTTGTTTTATGGGCAAATTCTAGTCAGACTGATCCCTTTACTGTTCGCATTCATTTTATATTGGACTTTTTGGCTAAACTTTTTAATGAAGGTGCTGCCACAGCTACTATTATAGTTTAATCAGCAGCAATTTCAAACTTTCATATAGAAGAAAATGGCTATGGAATCATGTCAAATAGACTTTGGCTTTGGAAAGCCTTCTTGAAAGGAACTACACTTTTAAGGCCTCCATACAAAGATCCGTCTTCACCTTGAGATCTAAGTTTTATTTTGTCACAGGACTTGCTCTACTGGGTCCCAACATTTCAAATGGTTAACGACTTGATTTTTATTTCAAAGGAGACAGCTCTGTGGCCCAAACTCACCAGTGAGGACATGGCACTAAGGGGTGTGCAGTGCTCTCCCATATTGGTGAGTACCAGGTCCAGCGTGTTAGAACCTCTGGTCAAGGGAATTTGTACTAATAAAGTCCAGGGATCATTGTTCCTGGGAGTTTGAGGCAGTGTATGCTTCCCAGTCAACAGAGGAATAATTAAAGTCTCCCATTAATACGGTATTTGGTTTAATGGTGAGTATCGCCAGTAGGCCTAGGTATGAGCTATTGGATTCTTTGGACACAGAGGGTGGCCTATAGCTTCCTAGGGTATGGTATTACACTTTGTCTATGATGATTTGCAGGTGGATAAACTCCAGAGCATCATCTTGTTTAAGCAACTTACAGGTATATTTGTTGCTAATGTTGATTGAGACTCCGCCACCTTCTGTGCCTGTCTGTGCAGCTGATGGTCTAAATGTGTGGAAGGCACTGAAGCCTTCCACTGCCAAAGTACTTTCTGTGGTTTAAACCTTGTCTTGGTAACAGCATGGATGCCTATAATCTCCAGAGTGAAGAGAGCTTGTAGGATGTAGAGTACACTAATGTCATAGCCACAAAAAATAATTCTGAGGCAGTAGTATTTTTTTTCAAAAATACCATGTTATAAAATGAAACAACATTTCCCTTCTGTGAAATAACTTAAGTTCATATCTCAAATGATTACAGTTAAGATTGTTGTTGCTCTGTTCTATTATTATGCTCTGTAAATGGTCTGTTTGTAATATGTAATGCTGTATCTGCTTACCCTTGGAGCTTTTCTCCCCGGGCCTCCGCTGAAAATGGACATGTATCCAGTCGGACTATCCCGGTCAACAAATGTAAAATAAAAATAAAAATAAATAAATTATAGTTATAAACATATCAGTCTATTTAAATGGCTTGCAAACTGGATTCTAGACTCACGCAACCAAAAATTAAACTTTATTTACGTTACTTATTTAACATTTGTTTACTGGAAAGTCCAACTTGGTACAAGCCAATTTTCAGTGGAGGCCCAGGGAGAAACGCTCTAGACATATGTCTTTGTAATGTGGGAGGAAACCGGAGCAACCAGAAGAAACCCACACGAACACAGGGAAGACATGCAGACCTCACACATAAGGCACCCCAGCCAAGAATCGAACTGGAGAACATCTTGCTGTGAGGTGACAATACACAGCACTGCACCACTGCGCCAGCCTTCAACTTGTAATCCACTGAAAATGATTCGGTCCATTTAAAATCATACATGTCATCATACAGTTTTAATAGAGATCTGTGGGAAAACACAAATTCCTCTTGCTCTCTCCACAATAGTTTCACTTCTCCTCTACTCATCTACATCACAACTCACTTTTTTCTAGTTTTGCATCTGGTAGTCATGATATCCAAAATAGCATGGCATTATGTTTTTCTTCCACGTTCATACACTATAAACTGTATTTATCTGCCCCTAAGCTGTTTAATTCTTTAATTATGTTTTATTGTTTGAATGCTCTACGTATTAATAGCTTGGTTCAATTCACTACACAGGCTTGTGCTTGAATGTTCTACGTATTAATAGCTTGGTTCAATTCACTACACAGGCTTGTGTTTGAATGCTCTACGTATTAATAGCTTGGTTCAATTCACTACACAGGCTTGTGTTTGAATGCTCTACGTATTAATAGCTTGGTTCAATTCACTACACAGGCTTGTGTTTGAATGCTCTACGTATTAATAGCTTGGTTCAATTCACTACACAGGCTTGTGTTTGAATGCTCTACGTATTAATAGCTTGGTTCAATCCACTACACAGGCTTGTGTTTGAATGTTCTACTTATTAATAGCTTGGTTCAATTCACTACACAGGCTTGTGTTTGAATGCTCTATGTATTAATAGCTTGGTTCAATTCACTACACAGGCTTGTGTTTGAATGCTCTACGTATTAATAGCTTGGTTCAATTCACTACACAGGCTTGTGTTTGAATGTTCTACGTATTAATAGCTTGGTTCAATTCACTACACAGGCTTGTGTTTGAATGCTCTACTTATAAATAGCTTGGTTCAATTCACTACACAGGCTTGTGTTTGAATGTTCTACTTATTAATAGCTTGGTTCAATTCACTACATAGGCTTGTGTTTGAATGCTCTACGTATTAACAGCTTGGTTCAATCCACTACACAGGCTTGTGTTTGAATGTTCTACGTATTAATAGCTTGGTTCAATTCACTACACAGGCTTGTGTTTGAATCCTCTACGTATTAATAGCTTGGTTCAATTCACTACACAGGCTTGTGTTTGAATGCTGTACGTATTAATAGCTTGGTTCAATTCACTACACAGGCTTGTGTTTGAATGTTCTACTTATTAATAGCTTGGTTCAATTCACTACACAGGCTTGTGTTTGAATGTTCTACTTATTAATAGCTTGGTTCAATTCACTACACAGGCTTGTGTTTGAATGCTCTACGTATTAATAGCTTGGTTCAATTCACTACACAGACTTGTGTTTGAATGCTCTACGTATTAATAGCTTGGTTCGATTCACTACACAGGCTTGTGTTTGAATGTTCTACGTATTAATAGCTTGGTTCAATCCACTACACAGGCTTGTGTTTGAATGCTCTACGTATTAATAGCTTGGTTCAATTCACTACACAGGCTTGTGTTTGATTGTTCTACGTATTAATAACTTGGTTCAATCCACTACATAGGCTTGTGTTTGAATGTTCTACTTATTAGTAGCTTGGTTCAATTCACTACACAGGCTTGTGTTTGAATGCTCTATGTATTAATAGCTTGGTTCAATTCACTACACAGGCTTGTGTTTGAATGTTCTACATATTAATAGCTTGGTTCAATTCACTACACAGGCTTGTGTTTGAATGCTCTACGTATTAATAGCTTGGTTCAATTCACTACACAGGCTTGTGTTTGAATGCTCTACGTATTAATAGCTTGGTTCAATTGACTACACAGGCTTGTGTTTGAATGCTCTACGTATTAATAGCTTGGTTCAATTCGCTACACAGGCTTGTGTTTGAATGCTCTACTTATTAATAGCTTGGTTCAATTCGCTACACAGGCTTGTGTTTGAATGCTCTACGTATTAATAGCTTGGTTCAATTCGCTACACAGGCTTGTGTTTGAATGCTCTACTTATTAATAGCTTGGTTCAATCTGCTACACAGGCTTGTGTTTGAATGCTCTACGTATTAATAGCTTGGTTCAATTCACTACACAGGCTTGTGTTTGAATGCTCTACGTATTAATAGCTTGGTTCAATTCACTACACAGGCTTGTGTTTGAATGCTCTAAGTATTAATAGCTTGGTTCAATTCACTACACAGGCTTGTGTTTGAATGCTCTACGTATTAATAGCATGGTAAAATCCACTACACAGGCTTGTGTTTGAATGTTCTACGTATTAATAGCTTGGTTCAATCCACTACACAGGCTTGTGTTTGAATGCTCTACTTATTAATAGCTTGGTTCAATTCACTACACAGGCTTGTGTTTGAATGTTCTACGTATTAATAGCTTGGTTCAATTCACTACACAGGCTTGTGCTTGAATGTTCTACGTATTAATAGCTTGGTTCAATTCACTACACAGGCTTGTGTTTGAATGCTCTACTTATTAATAGCTTGGTTCAATCCACTACACAGGCTTGTGTTTGAATGCTCTACGTATTAATAGCTTGGTTCAATTCACTACACAGGCTTGTGCT